>NC_081414.1:241140732-241440732 GCF_030272615.1 Cryptomeria japonica
ATATATATATATGTATGTATGTACATATATATATATGTATGTACATATATACATATATATATTATATATATACCTGTCCATATATATGTATGTATATATACATATATGTTCAAGATAATTTTTATGCACTGAAATATTTTATACTTGAATGTATATATATAAAAATCTAATGAGATGAAGGAGAAAAATTTCAAATGTTAATGGAGATCTAAATAGGCCGGATATCTATCCTATGCCTTGATTCATTGTCTTTCAAAGGTCGATACAACATACATAATGAAAGAAAGCTAAAAATACTCTGCAACTTTATTTTTAAATCTTTGTCTCTCTTCCCCTTTTCTTTTTCTAACCTTAGTGAAGAGGCACAAACTCTTATTTAAAATAAAACTACAACAACTCCCTACAATCTAGGTCACATCAATGAAAGAAGGCGGAGAATATTTATGATAGAGAACAAACATAGTTAAGCCATTGAAAACGTGGATCACTACAAAACTACAACCAAGAATATAGCATGGTGGTATTACAAGATTTAATTTTTACTGAAGACAAACATAAATAAATATTGCGCGCCTTGCTATTCGTTTGTCGCTCCTTATGCCCATTATTCTCTTTGTTGTTTTAAACTTTTAACCACCCCTTGAATATCTCTAACTACCTTCATGATGTGACACAAAAACCGCCACTGCATCATCTTATTTATTCCTGCAATTAAAAAGATAGAACATACAAGAATACACACATATATATATTTTAATTAATCAAAAAACTTATACATTTCACACATGATATCACCTATGATAATCCGCATGGCAGTAGGAATAATTGGAATGGCAACAGGAATAATTGGCACGGCAACATGAATAATTGGTCAAGACAAAACATGATTTAATGAGTTCAGTTAACATTTGTAATGCATATAGTCAAACTCTAATACATCATTACTATCCCATTATACAAATTAAAACATGGTAAAAACATATGAATTCTAAGAATAAAAAGAGCTAATATCTCAACTCATCATGCCCCCCAACTTAGTGTCTTGTTGATCCTCCAGCAAGAGGAAAATTTTTGATTTGGGCATTTACTCCCAAGTCACTAATAGTTCCCTGTCCTGTCCCTCCTGTAGCCAAATTCCAATAAAATCCCTTCATTTTTTCCAGTCTGGCCCATCTGACTTCTTTGGTGGCCTCCTCATATGGCTTATTTACAACCCTGCATCCCATTAATGGCCACATAAGGATAGGTGGCTGAAATGTCAAGGGTAGCCCGTTATTGCTCTTCGCCCTACCCAAATGGATGTATTTAGGGGCTCTTTGTATAGCTGCATGAAAATTAGGCAGTCAATGAGGTTTACTCTGTTTTAAGTCTTCTGGAAGATTATTCCAACGCTGAACCAGACAGTCCATTGCAACTGCATTTTTATTTTTAATCAAATGTTCATATTCCTAGTATGTTTCCTCTCTTATTGGTAACACCTGGCTCTTTACATCAAATCTTGCTAACAATTTATGCCAATCATAATAAAGAAGCCATGAATTATTGGCTTCAACTCTAAGTGGTAATGGACAGTCAAATTCCAAATTTCTATATGTTTTGGCCTGAGACCCCATGCTGATTTCATTTTGCACCCATGACATTAATGCTTTTATGTGAATGTCACCGATGTATTACAAGGGATTCCACTCACTATCAGAAATTACAACATAATTATGCAAATAGAATTCACATAACAAATTCTTAAAGTCTATTGGAGAGGTTTGATAAACACTATAAAATTCTTTTGAGGTATCTAAAGAAGGAATAAGTTCTTTAACAATGCGGTTTAGCTTAAAACTTAAATACTGCTCTTTTAGACGCAAAGCATAAACCCTTGGAGGAGCCCTACATTGTATCAACTCAGGAACCATATTGGCAATTGTGTTAACTTTAGCTTTTACTTCCTCAATCTGATTATCCCTCTTTTCAATTTCTTTCTGTTGTTTATTGATAATCCCATGTAACCTAGCCCTTTTTATCTCCCACTACCTATAAAATGTAAGTGCAATAGACAAACTAGTGAGAGATGAAGGAGGTCTATTAGTTGTTACCTGAGGGCGTGAGATTTCTTCAGCAAGTTCTCCAAATTGTTTTGCTACTTGTGCCAGATTTGAAAGTCTATCGGCACCATGTTCTTCCTGTGATTTAATCTCTGTTTGACTCTCATGCCCGTCCTCTGATGTTTCTATGGAAATGATTCCCATTGCTTCCCCTGTTGTTCAAACTTTTTGTTTACTCCGCTGAGTCCTTCTTGTATATATTTTTGGAGTGGTTGTAGGAACAATTCTTGTAAGAGGCGTTGCTGCAGGACAACTTTCTTTTAGCCTACGCTTTTTGGCTGTAGGAGAAACCTGTGCCGCTTGAGGCTGCACTATGGTTTCTCTCTCTGTGTCAATTGTCTTTACTTCTTTCCCTTTTCCTTTAGAAGATGCCGCTCCACTTTGATGAGTGGAGGGCTGCTCAATATTTATTTCCATCACTATTTCTTTTGCAATAGTCAAAGCTTCATTGGCAATAGGAGGTTCATCCTCTGCAAAAAACCTAGGGGATGAGGGCTCTCCGATATCCTCCTCTTGGGCTGCTAATTCTTCTGCAACAGGGGCATTTTCCTCCCTAAATTTAAGTATGTCTTTGAATACCCCCCATGCCATTTGAGAAACATCCCTAAGAGAACGTTCTACTAACAATTTTATCAGGCCATGATGACTAACAAAATGATTTCCTCCCTTTCGTGTTTCTTTTGCACTAATGGAAATAAGGTGATATAGAAAATTGGGAACATTTACCCTTTGGCCATGCCGTAAATAACTAATATTTTTAAAATGGACCGAATGCAAATTTGAGTACCTTCCATCGTAGGTAATGTATTTCATCACATACAATGCCACCTGGGGCCATTCCACTGGAAGAGATATTCGTCGAGTTCCCTGGTTGTCCACCCTTAGGGGTCTATCTGCTTGGTGTGTAAATTTGTCCCTAGCTCTTCTTGCATCCTTAGATTCAAGAAACAACTCCCCTTCCTGCAACAACCCAGTAAGTTCAGCTATTCACTGCTCTATGGCAATAACTCTCAATCCCTTGACAAAGGCCTCTCCTTCGTTGAATGCATGCATAAATTTGGAAGCAATTTCTTCATTGTAATCTGTTATTTTTAGAAAATAATCAATCCACCCATGCATATAGAAATAATGCTCACATAGGACATCCTACAACAACATGTCATGAATTATAAGTTCATGGCGGATAGGATCTCCACCCATGTCTATTTCGGCTTTCAAAATAATTTCCACAACAGAGGCTGAGGGATTGAGATAACCTATAGAAATGAAACTATTTTGCTCAAAAATACCTTACTTAATTCCAGTTTCTTTCAATGATTTCGGCGACAGGATGAACTAATCACTCATGGCAAAGAATGTCTTATTAAAAAATGATGTTAAAAAAATCAAAGTAGATTACTGACAAGGATGGATAATTACTCGACTTGGAAAATCGGACCATAAACACCCCCCCCCCCCCCCCCCAAATTATGATGGCACATGTCCAGATGTGTGGAAAGGACAGAGGGAAGGGTACGTGGATTTAAAATAGGCAATAATCATAGAAAAAAAATAAATGCATAATTAATAAAAAATAAACAATGTACATACTTGCAGTTGTACCAGTAAATGCTGCATGAAACGATTAGCTAATAAAAAAGGGGTGAAATGAGATGACGTGACATGAATGAAGTGATAGACAGAGAGATGGAATGGGATAACGTGGACGGAAAAAATTATTACCGAAGAATAATATTTCCATAAGACATGGAAATATTTTTATGAAAGCATGCTTGAAGAATTTATTGAATGCTAAGAACGTTTCCTGCATAAGCTGCAGAAACTGTGCCCTTAATGTCTTCTCTAGTTGCTGTAGGAACTTCTTCAGATGTTGAAGGAACTTCTTCAGATGTTGAAGGAACTTCTTCAGTTGCTATAGGAACTGATGTTTTTCCTTGGCTAGTGAATTGCTACATGAACTATTCTTTGGTTGTAGGCTTATGATACATGCGTAGTCGATGACCATTGACTAGAAGCTTGAATTTGATTGGATCTATTATGGTCAAGTGGATTGCTCCATTTGTAAAAACTTCATCTATTTCATATGGGCCTAACCATCTTGTATGTATCTTCCCCATCGTATCTTTATATCTTGAATCATACAGCAGTGCCCAATCACCTGTTTTAAATTTTCTCTCCTTTATGTACTTATCATGCCACTTATCTCTTTCATTTTGAATAAATTTTGTATGTTGGACGACCATCTTCCTCAGCTCATCCAAATCATTTAATTGTAGAATGCGATTTATTTGTGCTTTAGAGAGAGCCATATTCAATTGTAGAGTTATTCTAAGAGTTTTGTGCTCAAACTCAATGGGCATCATTGTTGTTTTTCTATACACCATTTCAAAAGGTGTAAAACCAATTGGTGTCTTCCATGTTGTTCTGTATGCCCAAATGGCTTCAGGAAGTCTATGTGACCAATCTTTCTTATGAAGAGACACTGTCTTAGTAAGAATGGCTTCTAAATCCCTGTTGGTGACTTCTACTTGACCATTTACTTGTGGATGATATGGGGTAGACTTCCTGTGACTGATATTGTATTCATTAACTAACGCTGCAATCAATGTGAAAGCAAACTGTGGTCCTTGGTTTGAAACAATCTCTCTTAGAACCCCATACCTGGTAAATATTTCTTCATAGAGAAATTTAGCCACTTTATTATCTCTTGCATGTGTCATAGCTCATGCTTCCACCCATTTGGTGACATAATCAGTGCATACTAGAATATAAGATTTCCCATTTGAAGGAGGATCAATTGGCCCAACAAAATCTAATCCCCATTTATCAAATGGTGCAACTAATATCTAGGAATATAATGGCATTTTATCAGATCTGGTAGGTCTACCCATGCACTGGCATCTATCACATTTTCTAGTATATTATGTTGCATCCTTATATAATGTTGGCCAATAATATCCCGTGCTAAGTATTTTAAGTGTTGTTCTTTTAGCAGCAAAATATCCCCCACATGGTTCATCATGGCATGCATGAAGGATATCATATGTTTCATCCTCTCTTACACATCTTCTCATGACTTGGTCAGGTCCAGTATAAAATAAGCAATCAACAATCCATGAGAAATTAAAGCTTTTGTCAACTAACAATCTTCTTTCTTTAGGAGAAAAATGAATTGGCATCTTATTAGCAGCTAAATAATTTACAATATCAACATACCAGGGTGGGTGTACTTTTATAAGGAACAAATTTTCATCTGGAAAAGCATCGTCTATGGCTACAGGATCATTATGCAATTGAAGCCTAGAAAGATAATTTGTAACTACTTTAGATTTACCTGGTTTATCAACAACTGTAATGTCAAATTCCTGCATCAATAGTAACCAATGAGCCAATCTTCCTGTAATTGAAGGTTTGTTCATGAGATGTTTGATTGATGTATGATCAATGTGCACAAATATCAGATATCTTGTTATATAATGCCTGAATTTATTGAGTGCATATATAACTGCTAACATCTCCTTCTCAGTGACAGTGTAATTCAGCTCAGGCCCCTGCATGTTCTTGCTGATAAAATAAATTGCATTCTCCAAATTGTCAATCTTCTATATCCAAACTTCTCTTATGGCATAATTTGATGCATCTGTATGAATATGAAAAGGTAAGGACCATTTCGGACCCTTGAGCACAAGTCCTTGATTCAATGCATATTTGAACTTCAAGAAAGCCTCATTGCATGATGAATTCCAATTAAATTCCATATCCTTGGTCAAAACAGAGTATAAAGGACCTACAATTTTTGCTGAAATCTTTGATAAACCTCCTATAATATCCAACATGACCAAGAAAACTTCTAACATCCTTTTTCTTTACAGGTGTAGGGAGGTTTTGAATGACTTCTATTTTTGTTAGGTCAACTTGTATTTCTTTGATAGAGATATGATGACCAAGAACTATACCTTCAGGTGCATCATCATGAAGCACTTTTCACTGTTTAATGATAAATTGTAGTCTTCACACTGCTGCAAAATTTTCTTCAGATTCTTCAATGCCTCTTCAAATTCTGAATCATAGGTGGTAAAATCATCCATATAGATCTCCATGCTGTCCTGAGAGATATATGAAAATATGCTTATCACTGCTCTTTGAAAAGTAGCTGGAGCATTACATAATCCAAAAGGAAGAACATAATATGCATATGTTCCCCAAGGACAAGTAAATGTAGTCTTTTTCTGATCTTCGGGAGCAATTTGAATCTAGTTGTAGCCACTAAATCCATCCAGGAATGAGAATTATCACTTCCCTGCCAAGGATTCTTATACCTGATCCACAAATGGTAATGGGAAATGATCCTTCCTGGTTGCTAAATTCAAAGCTCTGTAATCCACACATACTCGCCATTTATCTTCTTTCTTTAGACCTATCACTAAAGGTGACACCGATTGGATATCCGAGATAGGATAGATAAATCCATCATTTAATAATTTCTGTAATTCCTCTTTAACTATTTCTCTTAATGCAAGATTAATTCTTCTTTGTGGCTGTCTAAGTGGTCTACAATCCTCTTTTATGTAGATACGGTGGGTACAAACTATAGGATCAATTCCATGCATGTCTTTGTAATCCAATGCAAAAGTGTATTGATGATATTTAAGCAAGTCAACCAGTGTTATTGTTTGAATCCCTGTGAGTTGATTGTTGATATTCAAATATTTGTTTAGATCAACTTCCACTTGGATAGTAAGATCAACCTGAGATGCCTCAAAAAGATGAGAACTATAGACTTCCTGTGGCAATAGGGTATGCTGAATATCAGTGGCTGCAAGAAAATCTGATGCTGGAATATTTGATACTAACTCTCATGATTGCTGCCCTTGTCTTAATTTATTTGTCTGAATTTTATAGAGAATTGGATCATCATCATGAAGTTGTATGAATGGTTCTCTATTAATCATCATAAGATGATTGATAGAGTCAACTCCTTCCTCAAATTATTCTCCCATGTTAGGCCAAATGGCTTGCTGTTGATCTATTTAAGGTTGAGTAGGAGAATACAGAGCCAAAGTTTTGGTTGTATTTCCATCTGAAATAGTCATATCTCCTGATCGACATCCAATATATGCATCAGCTATAGCAAGCCAAGGTCTTCCCATGATAATTGGATATCCTCCCAATGTAGCTTTAGTAGACAAGATCATAAAATATGTAGGATATTCCCAAGAATCCAAAGTAACAACCACATCTTCAATCATACCATCAGGTCAAACTGTGGAACTGTCAGCAAGCTGTAGGACTGTAGGTGTAGGATAAGACTGGTTATGTCAAGTTTCTGCATAACATCTCTTGTCATTACTTTGATAGCTTCTCTCGAATCTATTAAAACATTTTTTATTTGAGTGTCATTGATGACTATTTTCACAATAGGGCTACCAGGATCAGTATATTTAGGAATTGAAACCTTTCCTAATATGATATCAACCAATTGACCCATCACATGCACTATTTGTGGATCCTTTTTCTTTCTACCAGGCTTCTTCAAACATGCCTCCTTAAGTGCCTTACCATAAATAGGGACATCCTTAATAGCTTGTAACAATGGAATTTTAACACATATGTGTTTCAGCTGATCTATGATATCAAAACTTATTTCCTCTCCCTGTAGAATCTCTTTATCTTGCAACCTCTAAGGAAATGGGGTATTTGCTGATTTTAAGGTATTTGGGCTACTGGGCTAGAGATTTCTTGTTCCTTTTGTATCTCAGTTATAACTGGTGGAGATGGGTTGGGTAAAGTTGTCCTAGACCTGAGGTGAATATCACTTATAGAAAGAGAATAAGTTGGATATTGATTAGGATCAATTGAATAAACTTGTTGTTGTTGCTGAGGCTTGTTATTAGGATTTGGCATTGGTTGAGTGGGCAGATGTGTAGGTTTAGGTGGAATAGTATTGGTTGCAGGAGGAGGCATTATTGCAGGTGGTTGTGGCTGCTGCATAGGTTGTTGATAACCAAATGACAGATTTGCCCATACCTGACCTTCTCTCCATTGAGGAGCAGGTTGCCAATTCCCTTGGAATTGTTGCCATGGTCCTTGAGGTTGGGACCAATTTCCTTGTGGCTGGTGCCACTATGGAGTTTAATTGGCAAAATGCTACCCTTGGCCTTGGGGATTATACCAATTTTGATAATTTCCAAAATTTTGAGCATATGGAGATTGCCATTGATTATTTTGTGCATAGGAATTTCCACTATAACCAGAAAAAGAAAGTGGATTGGGAGGCATACCTCATCTTGGAAAATTTGGCCTTCTCTGAGCAACATAGAAAACTTGTTCATCATCACCTTGTATTGCCTTGAAATTAGGAACTTCAAGATTTTCAACCATTTTACATCTACAGTCTCTTTTCCTCTGTTTACAATGTGGGTAGAATTCCGCAAGAACTGCATCAGCTTCCTCATGTTTTTTCTTAGCTGAAAGTGTGTCCAATTGAGTAGCCATATTATTTATGATATCCTCCTTAAAATCCTTCAGCAGATGGCTAAGCTCCATTTGAGAAACTCCATTACTGGATGTTGATGAAGAAACCCCCGACTTGAAATGCCCACTCTTCTTAGAAGAAGATCTGGAATACTTTTGACAAATTTGTCCAATGTCATTCCATGTTGATTGTGTTATGTCACCTCCTCCCATAAGATCCAAAGCATCCGTGCAATCATTGCTGATTCCTCTTAAAAATATTAACTTAAGAGATTCTTCATTTAGATTACTATTCTTGAAATTTTTGACACTGAATAGAAATCTCTCTAGATAATCCTCTAGACTCTCATCTTCTTTTTGTGTCATTCTAAAGATATCATCCACATGGCAGTCAATCCCTCTACAATAATCCTTGTATTTCACAAGAAACAACCATTTCATCTCATCCCACGTAGTGACTGTGCTACTCCCTAGACTCATAAACCATCTCAAAGTTGACTCTTTCAAAGTTGCAGGGAATATTTTGAGTCTATGGGCATCTGTAGTATAATCAAAGCTCCTACAGAGGACATCAAAATCAAACAAGAAAGTGTCGGGGTTTTTTGTCACTAATCCATATAATTTAGGAAGGGAAGAAGATGGAATATTCTTAACATTAGCATTATCATGTTGATTAGAAATAAGAAACTCAAACGTTGGAGTCACAGGTGGAGGTGGGTTATTCCCACCAGGGGGTGGATTTCTTTGCATTGGGCTTTGAGGGGGAGTTACTAAATGAAGTTCCTCTTCAAGAGGTCCAAAGAGGAAATGGAGGGTATTCTCCAGAAGTTTAAATTCAAGAGGGTTCAAATTATTTGGAGTTTGGTATAGTGCAACAAAAGGATTTATATCTGGGGGGTCATATGGATTGAGTCTTGTATGGTTAGGATGAATGGGAAGGAATCTACCTTGAGCATCTCTTCTTCATCTATGCATGTAGATTCATGAGAATTACTTTAAACAAACTAAGTTATCAAAAACAACTATACTAAAATCCAAAAATAAATAACCATAACAAGTTCTTAGCTTGACACCATCCCTGACAACAACGCCAAAAATGTTTGCTTCATTAATAGGAACAATAACTATAGCTAAAGTCTCAACCTAAAGTTTGGACATTCACTCTGTGAAGTTATTATCTCCATAACTGAAGTCCATTTGTTTATCAGCCGCGAGACATATTACTTGAAATGGGTCTACACTATATATGCACTAAGTTCCTACAATAGCTATTTTGCATTACTGCATCAACTAAATCTATTTGAAATAAGTAAGAAAAAATTGTAACAACGGAATGGTTATAGGAAAACTCTGCATTAACATAAAACCCAATTAAAGGACATGTGAACTAAGTCCAAAGCTGACAAACATTAATTACTTTGTTTGCTTTGGCTACTGGAATAGTCACATGATTTGTTTCCAGTGGCTACAGGAACAGTCAATTGCCAAAATGACTATTGCAACAGAAAGGGAAACTAAGTTAACAAATGCACATGAATACTCGCCAAGTGGGCCCCCTTGGATGAGTGTATCCAGGTTTCCAAAGATAACTCTAAATACTTAGAATAGCATCACTTTATTCATTTTCTTTCAAAGGTTGATACAACATACAAAATGAAAGAAAGCTAAAAATACTCTGCAACTTTATTTTTTAATCTTTTGTCTCTCTTCACCTTCTCTTTTTCTAAACTCAGAGAAGAGGCACATACTCTTATTTAAAATAAAACTACAACAAATCCCTACAATCTAGGTCACGCTGATGAAACAAGGTGGAGAACGTGGATCACTACTAAACCGCATCCAAGAATATAACATGGCGGTATTACAAGATTTATTTTTTACTCAAGACAGACATAAATAAATCTTGTGCGCCCTGCTATTCCTTTGCTGCTCCTTACGCTCATTATTCTCTTTGTTGTTTTGAACTTTTAACCGCCCCTTGAATATCTCTAACTACCTTCATGACGTGACACAAAAACCGCCATTGCAACATCTTATTTATTCCTGCAATTAAAAAGATAGAACATACAAGTATACACACATATGTATTTTAATTAATCAAAACACTTATACATTTCACACATGATATCACCTATGATAATCTGCATGGTAGTAGGAATTATTGGCATGGCAATAGGAATAATTGGCATGGCAACAAGAATAATTGGTCAAGACAAAACAAGATTTAATGAGTTCAGTTAACATCTATAATGCATATAGTCAAACTCTAATACATAATTACTATCTCATTATACAAATTAAAACATGGTAAAAACTTATGAGTTTTAAGAATAAAAAGAGCTAATATCTCAGCTTATCACTTCTTTCGATGAAATTTGTTTCGTCAAAATTTCAACGAACTTTAGTTGGATAGTGGCACTATATTTTCATCGATAAATCGATGAAAAGTTCATCCAAAAGAATCACAAAATATTGTCATTTATCTAGTCATTAATTGTTGTTAAGTGGTCATTTATTTAGTCATGTAAGTCATTTATTAAGTCATTTATTGAGTTTTGGGTTTGTGTTATATATTTGTTGAATAATATCTTCTTTCTCTTTTACATGGATAGAAGGTAAGCTTTGGATTGTGTATATATATATGTTTTAAAAAAACTAAAGTTTAAATATGTTTCAACTTAAACTATTGAAATTTAATATAAAAAATTAGACTTCAAATTTTAAATTTGAATTTGAATTTGAATAAAATATTCTTGTTGTAATAGAGAAAGCACCTGTTCATCTAGAGAAATTCTGACCTTCAACATGTGAATATGAACGCTTATAACATCAAACTCATAGATAAATTTAAAACACACACATGTATATATGCAAATAAAAAAAAAATCATTTTGATCTACTTATTGTGTATATGCATATTTAGTTATTGTGTATTTTGATGGAGGGTGTCGTAGCCTCCATGGGATTGCGGCACCCCCATGGGGGATGTCATAGCCCCCATGGACTATGGCACCCCCATGGGGGATGTCATAGCCCCCATGGACTATGGCACCCCCATGGGGGATGTCACAACCTCCATGGACTACGACACCCCATGGTGGTGTCACAACCTCCATGGGACTATGGCACCCCCATGGGGGATGCCGCAACCTCCATGGGACTATGAGATGCCCATGGGGGATGTCGCAGCCTCCATGGGACTACGACACCCCTAGAGGTATGTCACAAAATAAGTAAATAGCCATAATTTTTCTGTAGATCTCATTTCTTTCGCGTTTTTTTTTACAGATCTCATTTCTTTTGGATCTATACCTGGATGCCTATAAAACCAAAATAAAACAAAAAGAAGAGACACATGAGATCTAAGGTTTTTCATAAGAAAAGGGAAATAAGAGGAAAACCAGATGCTTCATACGAAATAAAAAGAAAACTATAGCTAATAAGAGGAAAAAAAGAATATTCAAACTGCAAACAAAACCCTAGAAAGAGGGCAAACAACCTGCAAACAAAATCCCAAATTTTTTTTTAGCATATGAATTTGAAAATAAATTATGAAAAACAATCTCCAATGGACTTTTCATGAGCAAAAATTTACCATGACTCTCTTCTTAGATCAATCCCTCTTCAAAACCCCAATCATGCCTCCAAGGAGAGGAATGTTGCTACAACCTACATAAATAAAGATAGGGTTTAAACTACTTTCCCTTTTTGTTGTTTGATTTTAAGTTTCTTTGTAGCCCTATAATCCAACGGTGGAGATTGAATTCATCCTATGAATGAGATTAAGTGCACATCCCATTAGTGGGAAAATTTAATGAAAACATTAGTGGAAAAATCCAATCCTAACTTTTTTTGTAATTTTTAAAAATAATTTAGTGGGAAAATTGTTAAAAGCATAATGCATTTGAAACAAATAAAATGTAACCTTTGAGACAACTATATAGATAAATTAAATATGTATGTATGCATGTGTATATATATGTTTATTTAACTAATATATATATATATATATATATATATATATATATATATATATATATATATATATATATATATATATATGTTAGGTCTCGGGGGCAACTAAGAGGGGGGGGTGAATTAGTTGTCAAATAAATTCAAACCAAAACAACTTAACCAACAATAATGCTTAATATTGGTAAACCATACTTTTATGCCGGTAAACAGTTTTATCTGTTAATTACAGTACCGGTAAAGATTAATGCATGAAATAGAAAGATAATAACATCCACAACACATAACACCAATATTTGTACATGGAAACCCTGTAAAGGGAAAAACCACAGTGGGAAACCTTACCCACATTCAGATGATACTACTGCAGATAGTATGTGTATACAAATGGGGTCTGCACATGCAGAAAGACCAAGCGCCTAGAGCTCACTGCTCAATCACAAATGGGAGTCACACTGACTACAATTGGATGGTTCAATCCAATAAGGATGTACTACTCAAAATAGCATCTTACTATGCTGGATTCAGTACCGGTGTAGTTATGATTGTCTTCACAAAACCCTCCTTTAACCTTTAAATGATGTCTGCATGTATAGCTCTGCTTATTCTCACATATACCTTCACACAATTCCTTTTCACATTTTTTACTAGATCTTACAAATAAGATCTTACATTTATATCATAACCTAAGACCAATTTTAGTAGGTCGGCTCTAAAGGATATTACAAGAAAATCATTTTACAAATAAAACAATGTTCGATGCTATAACCGATTCAACATGTCCGCTCAATGCAATTACAACATTAATAAAACATCTCCATAGTGTGTCGTGCTGATGTGGAATAGATAAGCCTGTCAGTGAATGATCTGGACCTATTTGTTGGTAACAACAAATATGCAAATACGAATATGCCAATGAACAAATCTCCAAGACAAAGTGTCCAAACGATGTCTTTGACATAACTAGGTGTTTTCCATGCCATTCCAGGTGCTGGTGAACATTATATCCTGTCGGTGTACCAAATACCGGTGATTGTGCATAAGTCACTTGCTTGCCGTTGAACATTGCCAATTCTTCAAAGTGCCAGAGTTGATAAGTGATAGTAGGTGTTGACATCAATGAAAAAACCATACCAAAATACCAACAATCTCCCCCTTTGGCATTGATGGCAACACAAGATGGAAAAACCATCAAAGTGCCAAAACAGAAATGCCAAATACCAAAAACCAACAATCTCCCAAAAAGCGATCATAACCAGAAATCAAAATTTAGATATAAACAATCTCTCCCCAAAGTAACAATTTCTCCCCCTGGGAAAGACATGTGTTTTTCTTGTGTTTTTCCATACCAATCTCTCCCCCTTTGACATCAAATGCCAAAGTCAATATAAAACCAGATGTAAATACAAAATACCAACCAATTCAGTATACCAACTACTCCACCTGAGAAGTAGCTTCCTCATCAAAGCCGAAATAAAATATTTCTTTGTTAATTCTGGCGGTTGATGACAAACATCAATTGTCTAAGTCTCTATCAGTGGGGGTATAACCCCAAGTTGGTCTTTGAGATATTTAAAGGTCTCCTTAGGCAGAGGTTTAGTGAAAATATCTGCAATCTGCTCTTTAGTATTCACATAAAAAAGTTTTATTTCTTTTGCTTCAACATTCTCCCTTAAAAAATTCAGTTTGATAGAAACATGTTTAGTTGTAGAATGTAATACTGGATTCTTAGATATATCAATTGCTGCAGTGTTGTCACAATAGATAGTTATGGGTTCCTTGCATTTTACCTTTATGTCCATCAACATTTGCTTAAGCCATAATACCTGTGTATAGTTAGTCGTTGTTGCAACATATTCTGATTCACCTATTGATAAAGATGTACAACTTTGTGTCTTACTCAACCAAGAAATTAATCTTCTGCCAAGAAAAAATGCTCCTCCGGTGGTGCTTTTTCTATCATCCACATCTCATGCCCAATTTGCATCTGTGTATGCACATAATTCAAAATTTTCATCTCGAGGATACCATAATCCAAGATTTGTAGTGCCTTGTAAGTACCGAAAAATCCTTTTTACTGCTGATTCATGATTTTCTCTAGGATTACTCTAAAATATTGAAACAATACATACTGTATTCATAATATTAGGTCTTGTTTGTGTTAAATATAGTAGGCCTCCTATCATAGATTTGTACCTAGTCGGATTAACAGGTGTAGATTCATCCCTTAGTGATAATTTGTCATTTGTAGTCATAGGTGTGCTTACCGGTTTAGAGTTCTCCATCCCAAATTTCTTTAGTAACTCCTTCAAGTACTTGGATTGACTCAAGAATATACCTTTATCAGTCTATGAAATCTGCAATCCTAAAAATAATTTTATCTCTCCAATCATAGACATTTCAAATTCTTGCTGCATTTCAATAGAGAAGTCTTTACATAATCCATCTTCTCCTCCAAAGATTATATCATAAAAAAAAACTTCTATAACCAAGATGTCATCATTAGTCACTTTGTAGTATAAGTTGTTGTCAGCATTACCTTTAGAAAAACCAATCTTCAAAAGATACTTATCCAATCTTGCATACCAAGCTCTTGGAGCTTGTTTCAACCCAGACAAAGCTTTCCTTAACATGCAAACCATATCTTTGTTATCTGTCAAAGAAAATCCATCAGGTTGTTCAATGTAAACTTCTTCTTCAAGATCTCCATTCAGAAATGCACATTTAATATCCATTTGATATACTTTGTAGTTCTTGTGTGCTACAAAAGCCAAGAATAATCTGACTGCCTCAGTTCTAGCTACCGGTGCAAAGGTGTCATTATAATCAATTCCTTCTTTTTGAGAATATCCCTTATGCACTAGTCTTTCTTTATTCCTGATTACCTTACCATCTTCATTAAGTTTGTTTCTGAATACCCATTTTGTTCTAATCACATTTTTGTCTTTAGGTCGGGGAACTAATGTCCATGTGTTATTTTTCTCAATTTGTTCTAGTTCCTGTTACATAGCTTTAATCCAGTGTTTATCTTCACATGCCTCATTAATTGATGATGGTTCAATTTGAGAAATAAGACATACCTCTTCATTTGCTAGTCTTCCTCTTGTCATAACTCCTTTATACTTGTTCCCAATTATCTAATCTTTAGAGTGATTTAGTCTTACATATCGGGGTGTCTTCGTTTGTTGTTGTTCCTCAGTTACTGTGGAATTTTCAGATGATACTGGTGTAACTGGATCTTCATTCTGTACTAGTGGGTTCAATGTAGGTTCATTTGTTAGAATCTCTGTTGCCGGTTCAGAGTCTATATACCTCGAAGTTCCTCTGAATTGTTCATCAATCTTCACATTTGTACTCTCAACAATTTTTTGTAATCTTTTGTTAAAACATCTATATGCCTTGCTCTTAGATGAATAACCAAGAAATATTCCTTCATCACTTCTAGGATCAAATTTTCCAATATACTCATCTCTTCTAATATAGCATTTACTTCCAAATATTCTGAAATATTTAAGAGTAGGAATATTACCAAACCATAGTTCATAAGGGGTCTTACTGGTTTCACCTTTGATGTGGTAGATTTTCTTTAGATAACATACTTCTAGCTGCATCCAAGATAGTTTTGTTTTTCCTTTCAACAACTCCATTCTATTGTGGTGTCCGGGGTGCTAATATATGTCTTCTGATTCCATTCACTTCGCAGAATGTATTAAATTCCTTAGATGTAAATTCTCCTCCTTGATGTGATCTTAGACATTTGATATTCTTACCGGTTCCATTCTCTACCATTGCTTTGAATAGTTTGAACTTCCCAAGTGCTTTTGATTTTTCTCTGAGAAAAGTAACCCAACACATTCTAGAATAGTCATCATGATTAGCATGAAATATCTATCACCTTGTAAACTTTTAGTTCTATCTGGACCACATAAATTAGTATGAATTAGGTCAAGAGCATTATTGGATTTTTCTGGAATACTTTTAAAAGATGCTCTAACTTGTTTTCCAAATTGACATTCCTTACAAACCGGATTGTGAGGTTTGACAATCTTAGGTAAATATCTAACTGCCTTAGTAATACTGATTTTTACCATGCAATCAAAATTTATATGACAGAGTCTCTTATGCCATAGCCAACTTTCATCAATATGTGCAATCAAGCATGTCTTTTCACTGTTATTCAAATGAAAGATATTACCTCTAGTTTGATTATCGGTTGCAATTTCCAAATCAGTTTTGTTCATAATTTTGCATTTTCCATTCTTGAATTGTAACTGAAATCCTTTCTCAACTAATTGACCAACACTCAAAAGATTATGCTTTAAACCTTCCACATAGTAAACATTGTTTGTATTATGCTTACCATCAAGAGATATTGTACCTTTACCTTTGATCAAGAAAGCTTTGTCATCTCCAAATCTTACTAGACCTCCATTATATTCCTGAAAGTTCAAGAATTTACCTTTATCACTAGTCATGTGATGTGAACATCTCGAATCAATGATCCATTCATCCTTAACTTCAACTTTAGCTACCAGGGCCTGCTCTACTGGTTGAACAGTAGGTGCTGGTTGATCTTCTGTTATAGCAACAAAAACCCATCCATTGTCTACCGGATCTTCATCAGAATCATTAGTGACTCCAACATCAAAATAACAAGATTTATCTTTATTCTTCTTAAATTTGTATCTCTGATATTCAGGGCTAGGCTTGTATGTTCTTCTAGCTTCTTCTCTTAGTCTAGCATGTCTATCAGGGCATCTAGAAGCCATATGAATAATCTTATTAAAGTTAAAACATTTAAAGGGTGCTTTACCTTCATACTTACTTCCAATTGGACCTTTAGGCATTTTCCTTGCAACTAGTGCTTCAAGTTCTTCAAGTTCTTCATTATCTCTCCTGCTTTCCTCAAGTTCTCTTGCATAACATGCTTTCCAATCAGACTTGTCAAATGATGGTGCATATGATGTTGATGTCTTAAAAGCTAAGTTTGTCTTTATAGTAGCAACATGACCAAATTCCTCAATTTCAAAAGCTGAAAGTTTTCCAATCAATGTATCCCTAGTTACTGATGTATTAGGCATTGTTCTTACTTCATTTATAGCAGTAACCTTCATTTTATATGTCGGTGGAAATCCTCTTAAAACTTTTGAAACAATTTTATCTTCACTTAAGGTTCCTCCACAACATTTAATAACCAAAACAATTTCTTTTACTCTTTCCATAAAAGCATAAATCCTTTCATCTTCTTCCATTTTTAGATTTTCATACCTAACCCAGAAGCTTTCAAGTTTTGCAATTTTGACTGTGGAATCTCCTTCATTCAATGTTTATAGATGATCCCAAATAGCTTTAGCAGTTGATCTATCTGATAATCCCATGATTTGCTAATCTGTTAATGCGCTCAAAAGTGCTTCTCTTGCTTTGCAATCATTTTCCTCATCTTTAGCCAAGTTTGGTGGATTAGGCTGACTGGTTGTAGGAGTTGTATAACCATTCTTTGTAACATCCCAGATGTCCTTTCCAATTCAATTTAGATGTGTCTCCATTTTGATCTTCCATATTCCATAGTTGGTTCCATCAAGTTTAGGAATGTCCTTCCTGAAATAGTTAGTAGACATTGGATCTCTTCAAGCTGTTAAACTTCTACAAAAAGAGGACTAGGCTCTGATACCAATTGTTAGGTCCCGGGGACAACTGAGAGGGGGGGTGAATCAGTTGTCAAATAAATTCAAACCAAAACAACTTAACCAGCAATAATGCTTAATACCGGTAAAACAAACTTTTATGCCGGTAGACAATTTTATCAGTTAATTATAGTACCGGTAAAGAATAATGCATGAAATAGAAAGATAATAACATCCACAACACATAACACCAATATTTGTATGTGGAAACCTTGTAAAGGGAAAAACCACAGTGGGAAACCTTACCCACAATCAGATGAGACTACTGCAAATAGTATGTGTATACAAATGGGGTCTACACATGCAGAAAGGCCAAGCGCCTAGAGCTCACTGCTCAATCACAAATGGGAGTCACATTGACTACAATTGGATGGTTAAATCCAATAAGGATGTAATGCTCAAAATAGCATCTTACTATGTTGGATTCAGTACCGGTGTAGTTTTGGTTGTCTTCACAGAAACCTCCTTTAACCTTCAAATGATGTCTGCGTGTATAGCTCTGCTTATTCTTGTATATACCTTCACACAATTCCTTTTCGTATTTTTCACTAGATCTTACAAATAAGATCTTACATTTATATCATAACCCAAGACCAATTTTAGTAGGTCGGCTCTAAAGGATATTACAATAAAATCATTTTACAAATAAAACAATGTTCGATGCTATAACCGATTCAACATGTCGGCTCAATGCAATTACAACATTAATAAAACATCTCCATAGCGTGTCGTGTTGATCTAAAATAGATAAGCCTGCTGGTGAATGATTTGGACCTGTTTGTCGGTAACAGCAAATATGCAAATACGAATATGCCAATGAAAAAATCTCTAAGACAAAGTGTCCAAGCGATGTCTTCGACATAACCAGGTCTTTTCCATGCCATTCCAGGTGTCGGTGAACATTATATCCTGCCGGTGTACCAGATACCGGTGACTGAGCATAAGTCACTTGCTTGCCGGTGAACATTGCCAATTCTTCAAAGTGCCAGAGTTGATAAGTGATAGTAGGTGTTGACATCAATGACAAAACCATACCAAAATACCAACAACACACACACACACACACACACACACACACACACACACACACACACACACACACACACACACACACACATATATTAATATGCCATTGAATAAAATAACTCTCAATGCTTTTATAAAATAATAAAAATAGATAAAAATTTTAAAAAATTTGTACAACCTAAGTTGGCCTAGTGGTAGAGAACTTGTGCTCTTAAAAGAGAGGTCACAAGTTCAAATCCCAAAAGAGGATTGAGGTATGTACAAAAAAATAAAAAATAAAATAAAATTTATCAAAAAACTTTCTCGACAAAAGTTCAAAACTTATTGGTATGATGGAAAATAATATTAAGATATATTAATGAATGATAGAAAGAGTTCCTTGAAATATATCTTTCAGCTTGGTTCAAGAGAAATGTCATGGGATTCCATAAAGTAACACATGTTATCTCTCCCTTCAACAAATTTTAAATATGTGGCAGCTACTTGAGGAACATGCCAAAGAGTGTGTATGGTAAGAATGCTAGTAGATTTGAAACAAGAACATGAATGATTAACAAAAAGATTTTTTCAAAATAAATCAATAATATATATTTAAAAAAAATTATGTTGTTGATAGAAGGATTAAGCATATTTAATAAAATTATCAATTAATTATAGAAGAATAATGATATGCCAAGAGATCAATCAGAAAAGATATTTATAAAGTCTAAGTATCAAAAAATGTTTTTGAATAATTGACAGTAAATCTCAAATTTACCAATTCAACACCAAATGCTTCGTAGTGATTGGGTCAAGGTTAAATTGGGGTGTTACAAAATGTAAACATTCCCTTTAATATTTCATTGTACAACTATATTAATGGCTAGTGCACATGTAATGTCAAATCAAGAGAGATTTCTAGAGTGCAAGACAAATTGGGACATAAGTCAAGAGTACAAGTTATGTCAATTGTAAATGTCATGTCAAATTAAATCTAGTTGGCGTTCCAACATATAGTACAAGATAGGAAGTATCTAGAATATATAATATTTAGCTCTAGAGAGAAGAAATGTGTTGAAGAACTCTATAAACATGTGATAGTCTTATTTACAAAAAAAAGGAAGAAGAGAAAAACAACGAGTCTAAATGACACAACATGTTTACCAAAAAGAAGTTATCATGTTAAATATGTATTTTCTTTAATGTATATGTTTTGTCATCTTTTTATGATAATTTTTAAAATCGTGTTGTTGTTATACATTCTTGAACCTCTTTTTGATCTATCGTCTTTATCCTTGTCCTCCTAATTACAATCTACCTAATGCCCAGTTCTATAGTTTATCCATTTGATTCACCTAAAAGATATATAATGGTTATTTGTAACTCCTTATTTTCATCATTTATGCAGTTCCTGTGAACTGCCATGATTTTCCATGTAAAATCAGCTTTGATCAATACTGATGCTCACCCTATTCTTAACATATATACAAAATAAATATATATATATATATATATACATAGAGTTAGAGAAATGAATGGAAGGTGGTTATTGAAAAGAGTTCAACTAAGAATCTCCTTCTAGCGTAAGAATTCTTACTGTTTTTAATCAACTTTTTAAGCATACTAATTGTTTTTGAAATGAAATCTGTTTGCTAAGTAAAAGACAGAATTCAGTCTCTTTCAAAATAAATAAAAAAGGTACATATACAGCAAACATGATTGTTTCCCATAACTTGTATGCAATTGATTCGGTGTCTTTTGATAGAACACACCCACGATTGAATAATTGTCTCTTCCTTCACTAGCTTTTTCTACTTGCAGGTTGTCAATTATCATTTGTATATTTGCGTGCATTCCTGCTATGCTACAAGGCAAAACGTACAATAGTTTTCTGTTTAACATGGACAGGCTTGTCGTGATTATGGATAACTTGGAAATACATGTGAACAGTTTATATATCACGAGAATCCCAAAACCTTTATATGGCTTTCCGTGCAAAATTGTCTATCAATCACTGTAATTTATAAGGATGTTGAAAGGGACAAATCTGTTCATTGTCAATTCAAATTCTCAAATGCAGCACAATTCTGTGAACAGTTTGTTTCTATCTTATGGTTTTTAAAAAGTTATTTTGAAAGGTTCCCCCAACTGAAGTTACAAAGCATATTGGAGTAGACCACTCATTAACCTAAATTATTCCTTTAACATCTGTTGTTTTCGTATTCTGTTTTATCTTTTATGGTGTCTAATCTTCTGGACATCACGTTCAAGAGTTTTATAAACCACTCTAACTTAAGCAACAAATCAAAAGGCAGCTGACACTTCTAGTATCTTCTGTGTAGCAGAGGCAATTAGTTTGTTAGAGTAAAGTGTACTTTCATCCCACTGACACTTGAGACAATAGACGAATTTTACCTGTTTACTCCATATTTAGACTTTCATATTTCACAGTCACTCTGAAATTGCAGCATTGCTTTTTCACAATTGAAAAGTAAGCAATGAGCCGCACCATATAGTTTTTGTGTTCTCTATCTTCGTTAAAAATGTTCTAGAATGTTTAGTTATGAAGTGCAAAATATTAGTGTGAAGATGATATAATATGTTTTTTGGTTCTTCGTTGAAATGTTTTCATTTCATTTGTTCAAATCTTCAAGTACAATGGTCCAGCAAAGACATAAGGTCTGCACGCACAATGATCCAACAGGGGTTTGAACCTTGGTGGCAGCTTAACCACTACACTACATGTCCAAAGACATATGTATTAGAAGTTTCTTATTCTAATAAGTGAGATCAAATTTTATTATTGTAGGATAAGCTTATTATTATTAGATAACATAATTGATATTCACAATATATATTTGTATAATATATTTTATCATTTGTAAATGTTTTACATTAATCAATATGTTTGCGGTGATACTCATAATTATCAGAGAGGTAGTAATAATATATTGTGGCAATGTGGCAAGAACACAACACCACAAATTAATGATCACACTGTGTCATTACCATAACAATCACAATGATGCAATAGGGGTTTGAACTTTGATGCTCACAACAACACCACTACCTAACCAGCACATTATAGAATGAACCCCTATATATTTTTCATCTAATTGTGTTTGTATTGCTTTTTAACATTATGCAAAGCAACATAATGTATTTACATTTTTTTAAAAGACATAATGTATTTATGTGAATAATAAATTGAAATTGTCCTCTTTTTATTCTCAATATTTCTAATCTATGAAGGAAAAATAAAGTTTCTATGAATGTATCCATGACCTACACCCTTCCAAATGATTATCATCTAAGATCAAAGATCTAGCAAAGTGGTGTGTTTTTATGACTACTTTTTTAACATATTTCTAAATAAATATGCTAATATTAAATTTTAATTGTAATTAGCATGGTCAAATGATCTTCAAATTCAAATATAATTTGACATATATTGTATTATGTGTAGAATAATAATATTTTGAATTTACATGAACACCGATTTCTAATGCATATATGTTTATAAATTTTTTGATAGAGTGAATGAAATAAATTAATAATAGATAATGAATAAATTAAAAAATAAAGAAAATAAAATAAAATGAAAAAAATCATGTCTTGAAAATATCTAATCTAATCAATTAATTGAACAACTACTATTTTTTTTTGCTTGCAAATGGGCCTAAGTCAAATCACTTTTGATTGGAGCTATGAACCAGTGAGATCACACTTTTGAGGGGCCTCATTCTCATATTCTCAACAATAACACCCTTGTCATCCTCTCTTCCACGCTCAAGAATTACCTTATCTCTCCATTGCTTGTGTGTGACACATGGGCCTCGAGTGGACTCGAGCCCAATACCTCCCATTTAAGAGGCTCACAGATAATCATTGCATGGTGGGGTCATCCCTAATTGAACAACTACTATTACAATTAACCTATCTAAATGATTTTTTATTAAAAGCACTATAATACTTATTATGCTTGCAAAATTAAAAATATATATTCATCATATATCTATGATAATTGATATTTATGTGATATAACTTAAATTTCTAATAATAAAAAACCAAAAATGTTCTAAAAAATTAGAAATCTTAACTTTTTTAATCGAATTTTGAAACTTTTAAATAAGAATGAATTATATATTTCTAATATTCAATAAATTATTCATCAATATATCTACATTCTACAACACTTATGGTACATTAATTGATAACCACTATATTTATTTTATAAAAATTGTTCAATCTCAAACCAAATAATAACATTTAAGTGTTGAAGAGCTACTTAAGGTGCACATTTCCTTATTCAAATTGGTTTCATTACACATTCAAATAGTGCTTAAATAATTATTCTTAAAAAATGGAATTGAGTTATACAGAAGAACCCCTTATTAATATTATGTTTAATGTGAGGGTTCTATAATGATCATTATCATTTTATTTTTAATTAAATAATTTAGGAAGTGGACTTTACCAAAATCTCTATTTGTTATCTTCTTCCTTTACTTGATATAAATAATAATTTAATTTTAAAAGTTTAATCATTTCATATATATATATAAATTATTATTTATATATTTAAAATTATGGTGATTAATCTTAAGTTTAAATAATGCATTCCATTATTTGAAGCATGCTTTGACTTCTAAATTTATGGATAGATAATTCTCACTTCATTTCCTTGAGAATTGGGCATTTTGGACTCAATAGTGGAGGTGATATTAGTGGAAAATATTTTCATTGCATAAATGGTTGATAAAAATATGGTCTTTAAAGGAGGCCCTTATTTTCCTAGGTTATTATTTTAACCCTAATATTTGGAATTTAATTCAAATGAAGAGATCTCATTCAAGATTCTAGTTTGTGTTTGTCTCCTTCACCTTTTGATTGGGTTATAAAGATATGAATATTTTGCATTCTATTACATCGATTGTTGAAAAAATTGTGGGTCTATCTCATTACCTTTTAGAATAAAAATGTACTCAAATCTACTTATATTTATGCTATGAACTTAATAATCCTTCACTTATAATCTATAGATATTAGAGTAAGTATTTTATATATATATATATATATATATATATATATATATATATATATATATATATATAATGAAGCTTTTCTATTTTGATGCCATGTTTACTGAAATATTTGATGAAATTATCTAGAGAATTTTGTTGATGTCCCTTAATATTCATCTAAAAATTAAAAAGATAAAACTAATCTAAGAGGAAAAATATCGATTTTATCCAATGGTAAAGACTCTAGTGGTTTTATTCCAATGAAATCTTGTAATGAAAGAAAGAATGTGATTCATCCAATTAAATATTTTTCAAAAGTATATTTTAATAATATATTTTATATTTTAGTCTTTTTAAGATATAACATAAACTTAATGGATAAATTTTTAGATATCCAAAATTTGGTTCCTTCTAATGATGGTATATTCCTTCTACTTGATATTCAAATTCCCCCTAAAGTGAAAGTAATATCGGTTGAAGTAGATTATATTAAATCTATTTGTCCTATGGATGGGTCAGTGGAGAATATGAGAGTTGGCTCAACTCATAGTTTCCAAATTTAGTAGTCATAACATTTCTAGATTATTTAGATTAAGTGATACCAAAAGTTTCTCATAAAGATGATGCCAATGTTAATTCTGAAAAGAAAACTCCTACTTCTTTGCAACCTCAACAAAAGATCATTAAAAACCTAGTTTAGATAAAGTGACTAAAGTTGGTAGGAAAATTGATTAAGAGAAAGTGAGGAGAAATATTTGTTGAATCTAGGGTCATTTTTACTCCAGATTCTCATTTCCGTATTTCTCAAAAATGATTCTCTTCCATGTAATGTTAGGGGTCTAGGTAGCACCCCTTGTAAAATAGTTGTTGGAGAACTTATCTCTAAGATTCATAGGCCTAATATTTTTCCCTCAAAGAAGAAAAGATTCATGTGGAGAAGATGTAAGTTATTTCTTCTACCTTTTTGAAAGGTAGACCATGTTAATGTGTTGAAGCACAAGTTTCTACAAAGGAATTGTATGTCTTTGGACTCCTCATTAATTTTCTCCTAGTCAAGCAACAAGTAAACATTCTCTATCTTTGTTTGGAACTAATTTTGAATGAAGAAGATTGATTAAAATTCTTAATATTTATTCGTGTACTAATTTTCAAGGAAAATATATTTGTGGTTCTGGACATATTATATTATTTCATCTTTTTCCTTTTACTCCTTTGACATTGTGTTGAGTTTTTAATCCTATTCCTTCTATTAAGGAGAAATTTCGAGTTTTAAGTAGAGTTGATCAATATTTCACTTTATTTAAATAAAGTATCACTTTTGGAAATCTTCTCAATATTAAACACAGTGGCTAAATAAAGTAACACTTTTGGAAATCTTCTCAATATTAAACCTAGTGGTGGTACTTACACTTGGACCAATACAAGATGTCATATTGAATCTATTTTTTATTAGCTAGATAGGTTTTTAATTTTTTATTATTGAATTGATGATAATTTAGTTACACCTAAAACTATATAATGCCATGACTTAGATAATTGAACCACTAATCATTTTTCTTCTTTATAATATAGTTAGAAGAAGGAACCTTTCAAATTTTAACCAAGGTGGATTTAAGATCATCCTTTTCATGAATAATTATCAATAATTTAGAATATATGAAAGTCCTCCTTTCTAAATACTATGTATTATTTCTTTGAAATCCTTCAATATATGAAATGTAAACTTCAAAAGTGGAATAGATTTACTTTTAGTAATATTATTTTGGTATAATAAATAGGCAAAAGTAAAAATTAATGATATCACTTTTCAACTTGGAGAATTAGGTATGAATAGGTAACATATTTTGGAATAATCTTACCTTTCTAGAGAGTTCCTTGAGTAGAATCATCATGAATAGAATGTATAAAAGGAGATATAAACAATTACTTTGTTACATGAGAGTGCCCAAAATACTTCATTTACCTACAACCCAATTAAGTATAAGAATTTGGTAATGTTATTTATTCTATTGCAACTTTTCATGGAGTTAACTTATCCTCATATGATAATATGAATAGATAAATGTTTATCATATTTATTCTAGAATGTAGTCATGTTGCTATTCATTAATAATGAGAAATTGCAAATTATATTCAGCCTTGGTTTCTATATAATTGGATTGTATTTTTAGGGCACCAATCAATTTTAATAAATTAAAAAATATATTTTTTCAAATGAAGAAATGTGAGATTTTTAGTCCTAATATCTTTTGTCTTTAATTTTTCCAATAAATTTAGTATATTCTAAAAGATGATATATTATTCCTTTTTGAATCGATAAGATTGGAAAAGTATCCCACATCCAAAATGTTATAGGAATATCTTGTAATAATAGTTTAGAAAAATAGCAATAAAACGTTGCACCAATGAAGAAGCAAAGGAATAAAAAAACACAAGAAGAAACAAGAGTAGTAACTAGGTAGTCTTGAAGTTGTGGAGGGTCATTAGATTATTTCAATCACCAATAAGTTGGCTCAAATTCTCATTCTACATGTCAAGATATTTTACTTCACTTTCTTTCTTAGCCATTTTGATTTTCTTTAGTTTCTTCTTGGATTTATTTATTTTCTTATCATGTTTCCTTTTCCCCTTTTTGTTTTTCTCGTACAAGATAGCAATAGACATGGTAGATAACTCCATCATTTCTTCGATGATCACAATGATTCAAATAATCATATCCTCTAGTTTCTTGATTCTATTTTCCATCCTTTCCTATTAGTATTGCTTAGATTTGAGCATTTTTTTTTTTTGGTTCTCTCATTTTGAATGTCCCCCATCTCATGATCACTCATTTCCTCTATTTCTCTCTTCTTTTCCTTTTTTCCTAGTTTGGGAGGTTCAAATAAAGGGATCCAAATTTGTGACCAATGAGATCAAATTAGTCACCTCATCTTCCTTAAGGTTAAGGATTTTGATGATATTATATAAATAATTATTTAGGACTGCTATAGGTCAAGTCCAAATCCTCCTCTTCACCATATTCACCCAACGCCACATTCAGCAAGCTTGGACACACTTATCTTTCACATTTCCATCTTTTTTTTAATTTCTCATAGATTAGCAGTAGCATCTTATTTTAAGGTTTTCTTTACCAGTGTTCTAGTTTGTATAAATTTTTCCATTTCTTCCGTTACCCCCTTTACCCTGATCTTTTTTAGGCCTTCCTCTCTTTTTATTTTTATATTGCTTCCATCCCCATTTCTTTTTATCATTATATTTATGGGTAAAATAACAAACCTTTGGCACATTTTAGGCTAACTAAAAGGTTCTAACTTGAACACTCTCATCTACAAAGGTTTTAACTAAAACCCTTTCAGCTGAAACCATGTGGCTTATATAGAGCCCAAAAGGTTTCAGATGGAAGGGTTTTGACTGAAACCCAAGTTCAAAATTTTTCGTTTGGGGAGTTTTGGTCATTAAAAAAAATTCTTATACGGTTTTCGTCAAAACCCTTTAAGCTAAAACTATCTATGTGGCTACCACCTCATCATTTTTCAATTTTTTTTTGATACTTTTCACTTCAACTAAATTTTTTTATAGACAAAATAAGTTTCTAAAAATTATAAAACCAACCTTTTGTAGATCTTAGCATCAAGAATCTAGACAATTTGTTTTTATGTTTTGTTTATGGGTGTGTGCACCAAGATGGTGTGCAAAAAAGTGGACACACCCCCAAAAAAACATGAAAAAACACAAAACATACACGGGGTATTTCAAATTTAAAAAAACCCCGTACGTGTTTAGGCTCGTTTTGCCGATCATAACTGAAGCTAAACCATGTAAGAGGTTTAAAAAACTAACCATGTACACGGTTTAGAAACTAAAACCCCATATGCGATTTAAAAACTAAAATCCCATACACGGTCTTAGTTTGTAAACCACGTATGCGTTTGTCTGTCAATAAAATTTAAATTAGTAATATGGACTTGTATGCAATTCATTTAGCATTCCTTTAGGTTTTTGTCTTTCTTATATTGTAAGTTATATTTTATGTATATATTGTGAGGATGTTTGAGAGTGGTTCTAGATCTCTAAGAGTTATAATGTAGATTCTAGTTTTTTTAGTATTCTCATAAATTTGAGACTTAGTCAAATTTTAGTAATCAACATGCTCGTATCAACATTATCTCTCTCATCTCTTTCGTACATTCCCCTCTCTCTTCCTTAAACCCTACCTTTTGTCTCTTAGGCCTCTCCCTCTCTACTTTCTTCTCTCTCTCTCTCTCAGGTATCTCTCCCTCTCTTTCTCAACTCCTTCACCCTCTTTCTCTCTTTCATCTATCCCTCTCTTTCTCCCCCTCCCTCAAATATCTCTATCTCTCATTCTCTCCCCTCTTCGATGTCTCTCTCTCTCCCATTCTCTCCCTCCCCCTCCCCCTCCCCCTCCCTTTCTCTTCCTCTATCAAGTATTTCTTTCCCTCTAATTCTCTTTCTCTCCCCCCTCTCGCCCCATTTCTGTTTCTCTCAAGTTTCTCTCCTCTCTATCAAGACTCTGGCTATCAACCTTTATCTATCTCTCTCTCTCTCTCCTCTTCTATCATCTCTCTCTCTCTCTCTCTCTCTCTCTCTCTCTCTCTCTCTCTCTCTCTCTCTCTCTCTCTCTCTCTCTCTCTATTTCCCTCTTTTTCTCTCCCATTCTTTCTCTCTTAAGTCTCTCCCCCTCTTTGCCTATATCTCTCTATCTCACTCTCCTCCTCTGTCAAGTGTCTTTTTCCCACTCTCTCCCTACCTCCCCCACCTCTCTCTCTCTCTCATTTATCTCTTGTCTATGCCTATCAATCTCAATCTCTCTATCTCACTCTCCTCTTAGTTATATGTCTCTCTCATTCGCTCCCTCTATAGGGTCATATGGTATTCTTAGGGGTCATAGGATGCCATATGACCCCTTAGCACACCCTATGACCGATAATGATACCAAATGGTTCCCTAAGGTGTAATAGAACACCATATTACTTCTCAGGACACCATGCAACCCATAACAACATCGTATGGAGTCCTAAGGGGTCATATGGTGTCCTAAGGGTTTGTAGGAGACCATATGACCCCTTAGGACACCATACAACCCTTAACAACACCATATGGTGTCTTAAGGGGTCATATGCTACCCTAGGGTGATAACTCAATGATGAACCACTAGTACCAAACCGGTATTGAGAGGGGGGGGGTGAATCAGTACAAATACAAATATAGTCTGAAACTGGTTTCACAGCAAATACTCCAAATGATTGACAAACAGGGATACTGGTAAAACAAAATGCAACCGGTAACATCCAGTACAACTCAATCAGTCATGAACCGGTCACTCAATAAGCTTTCCTCTTAGCTCAATACTATAGTATCATTGTACTCTCATGCATAAACAAGCAAACTTAATCATCAGATCTTCACAACAGTGAGCTCAACATGTTTTATTGACAGGCATAAAACATAGAACCTTCATATGCTTAACAGGTAAAACAAAGCATCACAAGATAAAAGCATTTCACATGACACACATATTTTTCACGTGGAAACCCAATTGGGAAAAACCACGATGGGGATGAATACCCATAAGCTTCTTTTTGAACTCTTTAGAAGTCCGCTCTATTAGGAGCCTTGTCCGGTTAAAGACATTACAATAGGTTCTGCTAGGAACCGATCCTGTTAGGGATCACCTGGTTAAGGGTTAAACCCGGTAGGGTCACCTTGTTAGTGGATTTAAAGAACTCAATAGCTGAAAGGATCTCCTAAGCTCTATAGCTTCTTAGAACTCATTAACCTCGAGTTACTCGGTTAAGGGATTTGAATCAAGCCTGTTAAGACCACCCTGTTAATGGATTTTGAATCAAGCCAGTTAAGGCTACCTTGTTAGGGGATTTTACAACTGTTGAAGTGGTTAGATATCAATAGGAAATACAATGATCTGTTAACAACACTCAATGCTAACACAGATCTGGTTAGGCTCCTCTTTATCTTCTGCACATTCACTTTGCACGTATCTCTTCTCTCCTTTGGTCTGGCAAGAATCACGTATCACTTCCCTTGGATACAGACTCACAACTTTTGCCAAAAAACTTAGAAAGAAACACAACATCGACCTTATAGGAAACATATAGGTTGGTAGCAAAAACCCTAAACCCTAAACCCTAAACCTGTTAGGTTAAGAAATTCAAGTGGTTCAATCCTGACCGTTGAATCATACTGCATTAAATGCAACAATCTTGAATCAATCTCAAGACATTCTCCATCATCCATTATCCATCGATTTCATGGTGGCTGATAACCCATCACATGTTATCACCGTTTGACAGACTTCGTTTATTCCTGAGGTAGATAGGAATAGGCTTCTTCATGCAAGATCCTTCATGCGCACAGAGCTTACGTGGCAACATGATCTGTTGTCCATTATACTGCTAACTCATCACACAAAGATCACCGATTGAGTCACACAGACTTGAGGTACTCCAACCGAAAATCCTAAAGTGGAAGCTACCTAACAACCAGTAGTCATACAATGCTTCCATGTGCCGATTCCCATAACTACATGTCGGTTCACCTTGAACAAATATGCCACTTCACTTTGGCATATAAACTGGTTCATACATATGTTGGTTCCTCTCTCTCTTCACCTATCACATGTGCCAGTTCACACCATGTCTCATATTGACCTCAATGACAACATACAATATCATTATGTCTTCATGTGGGTTCACATAATGCCAACAATCTCCCCCTTTGGCATTGATGGCAATATACAAAGATATCTTCTCCACTTCACATCTTCTCCAATTTGTTGTAGATATCTTTTCGCTTCACTCCTTTTCCCCCTTTGACAACAATGCCAAAGTGGAGGTACAATCATCTCTATTTCATCATGTTGCTCCCCCTGAGGAGTAGCATCCTTCAACACACCAATCAACCAAAAATTTGTCTTTCCAGTACCTGACTGATGTTGAACAATTACTTTTAGTTCACCTCCTGAAGGGGCAATACCCCTAATTCACCTCTCAAATGCACAAATGTTGTCTTTGGGAGAGGCTTGGTGAATATGTTTGCTAACTGCTCCTTACTGGACACATTCTCCAGTGCAATCTCTTTATTCTGAACCTTTTCCCTCAAGAAATGATACTTAAGCTCAAAATGCTTGGTTCTAGAATGTAAAACCGGATTCTTTGATATATTGATAGCACTTGTGTTATCACAGAATATACTTACCGGTTCAGATACAGGGATTTTGAAGCCATTTAAAACATGCTTCATCTAGATTGTCTGAGTGTAGTTCATGAAAGTTGCAACATACTCCGCTTCCGCTATAGACTAAGAGATACAACTCTGCTTTTTACTCATCCATGAGACCAGTCTACCACCAAGAAAGAATGCACCACCAGTTGTGCTCTTTTGGTCATCCACATTACCTGCCCAATCAGCATCTGTGAACACTTTTAGATTGAAATTATTGTTGTATGGGTACCACAATCCATAGTCAACTGTTCCCTTCAGATACCTAAGAATCTGCTTGACTACAATCAAGTGAGATTCTCTTGGACTCTTTTGGAACCTTGCAGTAATGCCAACTACATGTGCAATATCCGGTCTGCTATGCACTAAATAATGCAACTTACCAATCATTGATCGGTATTCCTTCTCATCAACTAGTGCGGAATCATCCTCTTTTGTCAATTTGCAACCAGTCACCATCGGTGTACCAACCGGTTTGCTATCTTCCATGCCAAAAGTCTTCAACACCTATTTGACATATTTGGACTGAGTGATGAAGATTCCATCTTTCATCTGCTGGATCTATAGTCCAATGAAGAACATAATCTCCCCTATGAGTGACATCTCAAACTCTTTCTTCATCTCATCAACAAACTCATGACTCATCTTGTCATATCCTCCAAAGATAATGTCATCAACAAAAACCTCACATATTAGGATCTGATCTCCTTCAGACTTCAAGTAGATATTGCTATCTTCACTTGTTCTCTCAAATCCAATCTTCACAAGATGGAAATGTAGGCGCTCATACCATGCCCTAGGTGCTTGCTTTAGACCATATAATGCTTTATGTAGCCTACATACCATGTCACTGTCTTCAGATGGGGCAAACCCATATGGTTGCTCAATATACACCTCTTCAAGTACACCATTTAGGAATGCAGATATTACATCCATTTGATATACTTTGAACCTTTTAAAAGCTGCATATGCAAGAAGCATACAAACTCCTTCCAATCTGGCTATAGGAGCAAAGGTTTCTCCATAGTCTTCTCCTTCTTCTTGAGCATATCCTTTGCATACCAATCTGGCTTTATTCCTAATCACCGTGCCATCCTCATTCAACTTATTTCTAAACACCCATTTGGTGCCAATGACATTTTTATGCTCTGGTCTAGGTACCAAGGACCATGTACCATTTTTCTCTATATGATGAAGTTCCTCTTCCATTGCCTTGATCCAGTCTTCATCTTTATGAGCCTCTTTGAATGATTTAGGCTCAAATTTAGAGATCATACATGAGTTTTCTCTGATCTTTCTTCTTGTAAGGATTCCTGCATCCTTATCACCTATGATCTGGTTGGGATCATGATTCAACTTGACATACCGAGGAATGGTCTTAACTGGTTCTTCTTGATTTTCTTCTTCATCCTCATCTTCATCAGTATCAGCATTCACCAGTTCAGGGACACTGTTACTGGTACTTGGTTGGCTAACAACTGATTCCTAGAAGGTTGCAACCGGTTCATTTAAACGTTGCTCACTGGCAGTTTCCTCAGTCTTCTTAGAGGATTCATCAACTCTTACATTGATGCTTTCCATAATTCTCTAAGTCCTATTATTGTAGCACTTGAAAGCTTTACTCTCGGTGGAATATCCTAGAAATATTCCCTCATCACATTTAGCTTCAAAGTTGCCCTGATGTAACATTTTCTACCAAATACCTTTAAGTAGCTAACCAAAGGTGTCTTACCAGTCCAATACTCATAAGGAGTTTTGTCCTTACCCTTTTTGATGAGTATCCGGTTCATAGTGTAGATTGCAGTGCTCACCGCTTCTCTCCAAAAGGTGTGAGCTACCTTTCCTTGAATTGACATGGTTCTAGCTACTTCAATCACAATCTAGTTATTCCTCTCTGCTAGGCCATTCTACTATGGAGTTCGAGGGGTAGACAACTATCTCTTGATGCCAAATTCTTCACAATACTTATTGAATTCACCAGAAGTGAATTCCCCTCCTTGATCAGTTTTGAGACACTTGATCCTTTTACTGCTTTCCTTCTCCACTAATGCTCTGAAAGCTTTGAATTTCCCAAAAGCTTCAGACTTGTCTTTCAAGAATGTGACCCACATCATTCTTGAGCAGTCATCAGGGAGGATCATGAAGTACCTATCACCCTGCACACTTCTAGTTTTCATAGGACCACACAAATTAGTATGTACAATTTCAAGCAAGTTGTCAGCAGTGAAAGATTTACCTTTAAAGGTTGAGGAAGACATTTTCCCCAATTGAAACTCTCTGCATAAGGTATTATCCGGTTTACTCAGCACCGGCAACCCTCTAACTGCCTTGATCTTACTAGCCTTCATAATGTTATCAAAGTTCAGATGGTAGAGTCTCCTATGCCATATCCAGCTATCATCAAGCTTAGCCATAAGACATGTACTTATATTTGCATTCAAATGAAATAGATTACCTTTAGTCTACATGTCAGTGGCCACCAATTTACCATCTTTTCCTTTGATTCTGCAAACTCCATTCTTGAATTGCAGAGTGAGGCTACTGTCATTTAGCTGGGCAACACTTAGAATGTTGTGTCTGAGACCATCAACCCAGTACACATTGTCAGCACTACTCTTTCCATTCAAAGAGATGGACCCTCTGCCTTTGACCATGCATAGTACATCATTGCCAAAGCGAACCACACCACCATCATACTCCTCTAAGGATAGAAACTTGCTCCAGTCACCAGTCATATGGTGAGAACAACCACTATCAATGATCCACTCATTGGAATCATCAAACTGGGAGACAAGAGCCTTCTTGTCTGCCACATCTTCCTTTATAGCAACAAACATAATGTCTTCATTCTCTTCATCTTCTGATTCCTCATCTGTGACACCTTCATCAACTACCACAAAACAATTTCTCTGGTTTCCTCCTTTGAATTTCTTGAACCTTTCTAGTTTATCCTTGATGTCGCTATTAGGATAGTTCATAGCAATATGTCCTATTTGGATACAGGAAAAGCATTTCAAAGGGAGCTTACCTTTGTATTTACCAGTTCCTTTTGAAAATTTCTTGGCAAGAAGAGCTTCAAATTCCATCAGAAACTCTTCATCATTCATTTCTTTGTTCTGATTAGGTTCCCCACTAGTACTAGCCTCTTTTCCTTTTCTAGATGGTATAGCAGAGGTTTTAAAAGCTGATTTTGTCTTTTGAACACTACCATCAAAACTATTCAGCTCATAGGCTATCAACTTGGCTATGATGGAGTCCAAGGACACCTTAGACTTTTCTATTGATCTTAGCTCCTGAATAGCAGTGACCCTTATTGCATTATCGACAACAGGGATCTCAGGTCTTTGCTTACCACAGTGGACTCTTCTATTTTACCACCTACACTCTTTATTTCTCCAACAACTATTTTGATTCTTATTCCATATGGCTGAATGGTCTCTCCTTCAACCATTTGCATGTCTTCAAACTTCCCTCTCAAGCTTTCTTCCTTAGCCTTTTTTACATGCTCATCACCACCATAGATATTTTCAAGAGCATCCCATACCTCTTTGGGGTTTGCCTTGTCTTGAACATCAATAAACTCAATGTTAGATAGACTACTGATGAGGGCTTCCATGACTTGCCCATTTTCTTATATCTCTCTCTTTTGGTCATCGGCGAGAGTACCGATAGGAACAACATATACATTTTCAACATAACTCCAGTGTTGATCACCCATGCTTTTGATGAATATCTTCATCCTATCTTTCCATATACCAAAATTTTCCCTGTTAAACTTTGGACCTTCCCTTTTCATCATTTGACTAGGATCTTTTCCTCAAGCGGTTAAGCTTACAACAAAGAGGACCTGGAGTGCTCTGATACCAATTGATAACTCAATGATGAACCACTAGTACCAAACTGGTATTGAGAGGGGGGGGTGAATCAGTACAAACACAAATATAGTCCAAAACCGGTTTGACAACAAATACTCCAAATGACTGACAAACAGGGATATTGGTAAAACAGAGTGCAACCAGTAACATCTAGTACAACTCAACCAGTCATGAACCGGTTACTCAATAAGCTTTCCTCTTAGCTCAATACTACAATATCATTGTACTCTCATGCATAAAAAGGCAAACTTAATCATCTGATCTTCACAACAGCGAGTTCAACATGTTTTATTGACAAGCATAAAACATAGAACCTTCATATGCTTAATAGGAAAAACAAAGCATCACAAGATAAAAGCATTTCACATGACACACATATTTTTCATGTGGAAACCCAACTGGGAAAAACCACGGTGAGGATGAATACCCACAAGCTGCTTTTTAAACTCTTTAGAAGTCTGCTTTGTTAGGAGCCTTGTCCGGTTAAAGACATTACAATAGGTTCTGTTAGGAACCGATCTTGTTAGGGATCACCCAGTTAAGGGATACTTAGTTAAGGGTTAAACCTGGTAGGGTCACCTTGTTAGAGGATTTCAAGTACTCAATAGCTGAAAGGATCTCCTAAGTTCTATAGCTTCTCAGAACTCATTAACTTTGAGTTACCCGGTTAAGGGATTTGAATCAAGCCTGTTAAGACCACCCTGTTAAGGGATTTTGAATCAAGCCAGTTAAGGCTACCCTGTTAGAGGATTTTACAACTGTTGAAGTGGTTAGAGATCAATAGGAAATGCAATGATCTGTTAACAACACTCAATGCTAATGCAGATCCGGTTAGTCACCTCTTTACCTTCTGCACATTCACTTTGCAGGTATCTCTTCTCTCCTTTGGTCTGGCAAGAATCACGTATCATTTCCCTTGGATACACACTCACAACTTTTGCCAACAAACTTAGAAAGAAACACAACATTGACCTTATAGGAAACATATAGGTCGGTAGCAAAAACCCTAAACCCTAAACCTGTTAGGTTAAGTAATTCAAGCGGTTCAATCCTGACCATTGAATCATACTGCATTAAATGCAAAAATCTTGAATTGATCTCAAGACATTCTCCATCATCCATTATCCACCGATTTCATGGTGGTTGATAACCCATCATGCGCTATCACCATTTGATAGACTTCGCTCATTCCCGAGATAGTTAGGAATAGTCTTCTTCATGCAAGATCCTTCATGCGCACAGAGCTTACATGGCAACATCATCTATCCTCCATTATACTGCTAGCTCATCACACGAAGATCACTGATTGAGTCACACAAACTTGAGGTACTCCAACCAAAAATCTTGAAGTGGAAGCTACCTACCAACCGGTAGTCATACAATGCTTCCATGTGCCGGTTCCCATAACTACATGCCGATTCACCTTGAACAAATATGCCGCTTCACTTTGGCATATAAACCGGTTAATACATATGCCGGTTCCTCTCTCTCTTCACCTATCACATGTGCCGATTCACACCATGTCTCATATTGACATCAATGACAACATACACTATCATTATGTCTTCATGCCGGTTCACATAATGCCAACAAATATCTCTCTATCTCACTCTCCTCCTCTGTCAAGTGTCTTTTTCCTACTCTCTCCCTACCCCCCCCCTCTCTCTCTCTCATTTATCTCTTGTCTATGCCTCTCAATCTTAGTCTCTCTATCTCACTCCCCTCTTAGTTATATGTCTCTCTCATTCCCTCCCTCTATAGGGTCATATGGTATTCTTAGGGGTCATAGGATGCCATATGACCCCTTAGCACACCCTATGACCGATAATGATACCAAATGGTGTCCTAAGGTGTCATAGAACACCATATGACCTCTTAGGACACCATGCAACCCATAACAATATTGTATGGAGTCCTAAGGGGTCATATGGTGTCCTAAGGGTTTGTAGGAGACCATATGACCCCTTAGGACACCATACGACCCTTAACAACACCATATGGTGTCCTAAGGGGTCATATGCTACCCTAGGGTTCATAGGACACCATTCAATACTTAATGACACCATATGGTGTCCTAAAGGGTTATATGGTTTCCTAAGGTCATAGGACACCATATGACCCTTAGGACACAATATGATCCCTAACAACACCTAAGAGGTCAGAGGACATCATATGATCCCTTAGCACATCATAGGACCTATAACAACACCAAATAGTGTCCCAAGAGGTTATAGAACACCATATGGTTTTTTTATAGGTTGTATGGTGTCCTAAGGGGTCATATGACATCCTATGACCCTTTAGGACACCATATGGTGTTGTTATGGGTCGTATGGTGTCCTAAGTGGTCATAGGACACCATATGGGCTCTTAGAAAATAATATGATCCCTAATGACGCCTAAGTAGTCATATGTTGTCCTAATGGGTCATAGGACACGATATGACCCCTTAGGACACCATACAACCCATAACAACACTATATGACCCCTTAGGACACCATATGACCCATAATGACACCTAAGGGGTCATATGGAGTCCTAAGGGTCATAGGACACCATATAATCACTTAACACACCATACAACACATAACAACACCATATGACCTCTTAGGACACCATACAATACCTGAAGAGGGGAAAACGTAGCAAGGGAAGATCAGATGGTTAGTAATCAAATGGAGCATTCAAACACATAAAACATAAATAATAACCATTTATACCTTGCTATTTTTACCTCTCCCTCAGATTGAGATTGATGAAGTGGATGGATGATGAGGATGCGCCCTTGATGATCCACTTGATGTGCTCCTTGATTGATATGGATGTGGATTGATCTCTTTTGCTCAACAAGATTGATGGATTTGATAGGATTATTAGATGGATTTTGGATGGATTTGAATTGAAAGATTGAAGAAAGAAGAGAAAGGAGAAAAGAGCAACATGACAATGCATGAGAAGTGGATGATTTGTGAGGAGAATAGGCTCCAATTTATATATTGGAGAAGGCCAAAGGAGGGCCAAGATTGATTTGATCATGAAGGGTTGAGATTGATTTTAGATAGAATGCGTGGATCAAGGGTTCCATGGGAAAATAAATAGGAATATTAAATTCCTTGGGAAAAAGGGGGGAGAAATTTGACTTTCAAACATGAGGAATTAAAAAATCCAAAATAAGGATGGATTGAGGGATTCAAATAAATTTGAATTTATTTGAGAGGCTCAACATTGATGTGACATGAGTGGGAATTAAAAATTGAGGAATAATGATAAGCATGATTATGAGAGATTCTAGAAGGATTAATTAACTGATTGGGTTTAGAGGAAATAATAATTGGAGGGGACTTTAGAGGAATAATTAATTTATTTGATAAATTAATTATTGGACAATAGTGATAGGATTAATTAAATTAGATTTAATTGATTCTATGAGGAATGAGGATAACACAATTAAGTCAATTAATTATGTTGATAGGCTTAAATTAATTAAATATTAATTTTAGGTGTCTACATTTTTCCCCTCTTTGATATAGCATTGTGAAATGATGTTATATCAAAGAAGAATAAAACATTGTGGAAGAAAAGGATAAAGACTAGTAGCATGATGCCCTAGTCATGAGATGAAGAAAAGGATAAGGACTAGTAGCATGATGCCCCAGTCATGAGATGAGGAAGGATGATGAGGAAGCAGTGCTATGCCCCCTCGAGAGGACATGTGGGTTCAAAGAAAACGAGTGTTCTCTCGAAAGAAATTAGAAGAATAAGTGATGAAAGGATGAAGATAATGAAAGAGGGAACTAGGATGGGTTGGAGTGTTGTGAATGAAATGAGATAAAGAAATGATAAATGGATTGGATTTCTTGTTGAGAAAGTATAGAGAGCAAACATAGATTTATTATTGCCATGGATAGTCTACACCAATGATTATAAGAACCAAGATGATATGAAGATCTGAGGCATGGGCTGATGCTCAGTCAAAGAGGAATGTCTTACACACAATCATGCAATTATTGATAAACATTAATGTCGGGTTGTCGGTTCATACAAGGAAGACCTTCAAACACACCATGCCATGAAAACTATGCCCCATTATACACCACCCAAGACATACCAGGATATAGGATGATCAAGGCAGTCCTGAACAAGTATAGTCATGGGACACAAGATGAAAACAAAGCAAAAAGTTGAAGCATGCAAACAACATGCACATGACCAATTGACATCTCTTGCTAAGAGTAGGACATGGATTTGGATAAACTGTCGGACTAGGGAAGGAGGCATCACGATGGACAGGTCATGGATTGATTGGTGGATGACAAAAGACAAGTTGGATGTGCAAGATCTGTAGATGAGAGGATTGTTGCTTGGGTTTTATTAGAAAAGTATGGATTGGTGTTTGGATTAGGCAGAAGTTAGTGCAAGCTTAGTTTGATGGATTGGATAAGATTGGAAGAAGGATAAATGATTAGATAGGATGAAAAGAGGGATGGATGATTGAATAGGATCTAATTGAGGATGGGATTAATGATTGAATTGGAAGAGATGGAGAATATGATTGGATAAGATAGGATTGGATTATAAATTGGATTGGATGGGGTGGATTGGTGAATGGGATTTGATTGAGTGGATCCAATGACAAGGGAGAACCAAGGATTGGTAAAAGGATGGATGGATGAATGAATGAAGATATTGTTTGGATAGATGGATCAAGTGGATGGATATGTATAGGATATGGAGGAATAGAGGGTAGGGTGATGGATACCCAAGGACTATGCTGAAAAGGAGTGCAATGTGCCACTTTAGAGGTAGTGGAATTAAGGATGTAAGGATGGTGGATAAAGATGGATGAGATGGGAGGATAATGTGTAATGGATATAGATGGTAGAGGATTAAGGCTTGAATGCTCCAAATCATGCATGCATATACCTTATTTTACCTTCATATGATCAAGATGAAAGATAGGAATGGATGATTCATTTTGATAGGATGAGGAATATGAGATGGAGGATGTGGATAGGATAGTCAAGATCAAAGATAGGAAAGGAGAATGGACTTAGATATGATGTAGATGGATGGGAGGATTGTGTGGATGAAGCTTTCCCCCAAGTGTAGAGTGCAAGGGGATGAGGGGATTACACATGATGCTTGTTTTCCAAGTTTTCATCATGGTACTTACCCAAGGTGACACAAGAAGTGGTTTTCACCATTGGATGAAATGATTTTTCTTTACTTTTTTTCTGATTTTTTTTTTGAATTTTTGGAATAGTTTGGATGGATAAGGATGAGGATGAGTGGATATCGAAGATAGTGGATGCATGAAAGAGGAAGGGAGGACTCAAGCATATAGCTCCATGGATGGTATCCCTTAGTATTGATTTGAAGTGGAGGTATGCTCATAGATCTTGGCAACAATGAAATGTATAGGGGATGGAAGATATGGATTTGGAAAGGATTGGACTAATGGAATGGGATTGTGAAAAGTGGATGGTGGATAATGGATGGGGTTTTGAAGATTTTGTGGAAGATAAACATTGACACACACCTTGACAGGTGGTGGATTAGTGGGGGAAGAGTGTTTTGAATTAGATAGAGGATAAAGTGTGGATTTTGGGAAGTGAGGACCCAAAATAGAAGAGGGGGATGATGGAGTTGGGATGGTGGATTTTGGGACATAAGGACCCAAAATGGAGTTTGAATATGGAGGAGTGTTAGATGGAGGATTGAAGGACATGAATGGATGGAGCTTTTGGATTAACAAGTTTGGATGCCAATATTTATTTTACTTTGGGATGCATTGCTTCTTTGGGAATCCACATAGCTCTTGAATTTTTCTTTTGGGGCCTTTGTGGCCTTTTTGATTTTTCTTTCTTTTGGATCATATTTTTGTTTTGAGCATGTCATTTTGAGGGGACATGTTGATCCTTTGATTTTTGTGGATTTTGAGCTTTATGCTTTTTAGATTGGGCATCCAAATTGCTTCCAATAGAAATGGGATGGGTGCATGAGGATGAATGACTTAAGGATTTTATGGATGGTTGAATGATGGAAGGAGCGTGTTGGGAGGGATTCAATGCTGTGTGCCTTTGTTGATCTTGCTTAGGGATAGTGGATGGGGGGATGTAAGGACCCAAAATGGATGGAAGGAATGGATTCAACTTTGGAATATAGGGTCCCAAAATGGATGTGGATGAGGAGGGATAACAGGATTTTGATTTGTATGAAGGAAATTTGGATTTAAGAGGAATAAAGGATGTAACAACATCTTGAGCATTAGCTTGAGGACCCTTATTAGTTTAGAAATGAGATGCAAGTCCATTTTGAGGGGGATGAGATGTGGAAGGAAGATTAGGATCTTTAGATGGATTGAGATCATGACGTGGAGATGAAGGGATACTTTGATCTTGACTAGGAGGGGTATCATGAGATGAAGTGGGAGGGGTGATTAGATCATGAGATGGAAGAGGATCATGCGATGGAGGGAGAGGGTTGGATAGAGGAATCATATGATCATGAGAGGAAGTGGAGGGAATGCCATCAATAGATGGAGTAGAGAGAGATGCATCATGAGATGGAGAGTATTCTATGCTATCATTCTTTGGAATAAGCTTTTGATATGTTTGGACTTGTGGGGATTGTGTGATGGAGGAAGATATGGAAGCTTTGATGTGAGTAGATGGGGAAATGGGGGTATCATGAAGTGCAGGGGATTGGGATTTGTTTTGAGGTGGAGATGATTGGGGTGGATGGAGGACTTGAGGAGACTTGGCCACTTTTCTTCGAGGTGAGGATTTTGTCTCCTTTGCTAGCATGTCTTGGATAAGATTATGGATGATGGACCTGGAGGACGTGGATAATATGGATTTTGAAGGATTAGGATTAGATGGAGAATTGGGACTAGTTGAGGGATTGGGATTAGATGGGGAATTGGGATTGGGATTGGGATTGGGATTGGATGGAGGATTAGGATAATGGATTGGGGAATTGGGATTAATGATTGGAGGACTATGGAGTAAAGGATTTGGATGGGGAGTAGAGGTAACGAATGCATTGTAGAAGGATGGGGATTATGATGTAGATGGGGGGGAGATGAAGGTATACATATTGGATTAGAGGAGTATGTGGGTGAGGGATAATATGGAGATATGGATGGGGAATAAGGTGGATTTCCCTTGTCGAAGGTAGAGGAAGGATAAGAGATATGGTATAGATTGGGATTGGGAGTAATGTGTTGACATGGGATGGATGATGATATGATAGGTGGGTGGGAGATTATGGGATTGAATTGGTAGGCAGATTCGTGAACTTCCATGAGCGTCTTCTCATACCAAGATTTGAAATTATAGGTAGTCATGTTGATAGTGAAGGATTAGATTGGAATTGGATTAATATGTTTTGGAAGGGAAAGATTATGAAGATGATGTTAAATGAAGATGAGGATTAGGACTTATGATGGATTATATTTGATTGGATTAGGACTTGATTTGATTGGATGATTGATTGATTGATTGGATTGGATTGAATTGGATTAGATTTGATTTGATTTGGTTTGATTGGACTGGATTGGATTGAATTGGATTGGAATTGATTTGGTTGGATTAGTCATTAGATTAGGACTTTATTTAACTAGATTGGTCCTTGGATTAGGACTTGATTTGATTGGAATGGGTCCTTGGATTAGGACTTGATTGGAATTGATGATGAATTGGATTTGATTGGATTAAAGGATTGGATGATTGCTTGATGGTGGATTGGATAATGGGATGAGGAAGATGGATGGATTTGATTGATTGGAATTTTGGAAATTCGATTGGATTAGAGGGAGAATGATTATGGAAGAACGTATAGATAAAAGGAAGAATAAAGGGGGAGGCTACCCAAAGTCAGATGAATGATTTGGACAAAAATATTGGTTGAGGAAGGATGAATGGATGAAAGTGGTTTGGGGATTGGAGAATTTCTTGGATAGATAGAAATGGATTAAAGATTTGGTGATGACAAGATGGAATTTGGAAAGAGGGAGGATTATTGGTTGTGAGGGATGGACTTGGCAAGAGATGTCAAGTAATGAAAACACAATGGTCAAAAGAAGTTAGAATAAAAAGAGACTCATGCTCCTTTACAACATAGCATATAGAGAGAAAAGTCAATAGTCAATGGATCCCAATTAGATTCCTAGCTATGCTTACCCAAAGAGGAAACTTAGATGCTTGACCCCACTAGCTCCCCTCCATGACACTCACTTCTTTGAGGCAGCCAAGCATAAATTCCCATGAAAACTCCTCATGGAAAACTTTGTGTCTCTACTAAGGACCGTAAAAATATGGGCGGCTTCGGAGGTCCGACCTTGTGCACCAATGACTAGAAGGTTTTTGGCCACTATGCACAAGGTGTTTAATATGGCTTCCCATTAGGAGATACCCTTCACAGTTGCACAAACACAATTGAGGCCTATAGCCCAATGAAGCACCAAGAACTTAGTAGTCATGCAAGCATCATTGAGATCTCTAGGATTCTACTAAGCACCCAATGTGAGAGTGAACTCTCATATAGCCCCAACCGTTGATTCTTTCGATCTCAATGGCCTATTTATTATAGTGAGTTGGGAACCTCCGGTTCGGGTGTACTCACTTGGGTCGTTCCCCTCTCACCGAATCAAAGAGCAACTTAGGAGGGCAGGCCCACTAAGGGTAAACATGAGACAAACATGACAAGCTTGGAGGGTCTAGATTTCTAGTCATCTAGATAAACGAGAGCATACTCTCCTACCTTTATGTTTTTCACAAACACAAAAGGCAATGGTTTATTTACCCCCTAATTAGATCTAGGTGCCTAGTAAAAAAAAAAGGCACAATGTTTGTTTGAAACTCCTAGGTAACCTGCAAAAGCATTTGATTAGTAGTTTTGTATTTTTTAAGTCTTGGACAATCGAAGAAGCTGCACCACTCACAATAAAAAATACAATTAGTAGCTACAGCACTACAAAAATAGTACATACATTGATCTGCAGTCAAGTGCGCTGAAGCGCCTGTGCAGGCACTGAAGAGGGCCGAAAGCAAAATAAAATACAAAAAAATAAAATAAAAAAAATTGCTGATTTATACTTGACTGTCACGTTGTTCTAGATCAATCACGTTGTTCTAGATCAGTCACGTCGAAGCACCTGCGAATGCGCTGAAATGCCTTTGCTTGCTCTGAAATGCCTTCACTCGCGCTAAAACGCAGCAACTAAGAAAAATAAAGTTAGTGGTTAGATGGAAAATTAAAAAAAAAATTAAATTTTTAAAGTGGTCGAGATTCTAAAAAACTGTTGCGCTGATATAGGTTCTCCCGCACTGAAACACGAACGCATGCACTGAAAAAGACCAAAATAGTTAGTAGAATTCAAAAATTCCAAAATTTGAATTTGAGCGTGGATCTAGCAGAGTGCTCGCGCTATTCGTAGGTCACTCACGCTGAACCGAGAGTACTAAAAAAATGACTAACTTGTAAAACCAAATAACCAAATTTTCCTCTTAGATTTATTTGTTTGATTTCTTTAAGTATTTTGACTGTTAATCAACAAGAAAGAAGCATAATGAAAATTTAAGAAGACTATTAGATTAGGCAGGAAAATTTTAAATCAGACCCCTGTTCTAGAAACACACGCGCTAATATGCAGACCTGCAGGGGAGCGGGAAAGCAAATTTAAATTTGGAGTGCTCATGTTGATGTGTTTGCACATGTGTTGAAATGTGTTCCACTCGCATTGATCCTGAGTTGATCACGCTAATTTCCAGGTGCTTGCATTGTTCCAATACTTGCGACTTGAAAACTCACAAAAACTCAAAATAAACGTTAGATTCAAGGACGTGGGTCCCACCGGACGTGCCAAAATAAAGAGAGGAGAACGTAGAAAGGTAGGATGAGATTCTTAGTATTTATATGAAAAATTCAAACACATAAAACAAGAAGAATAACTATTTATACCTTGCTATTTTACCTCTCCCTCGGATTGAGCTTGATGAAGTGGATGGATGGTGAGGATGCGCCCTTGATGCTCCACTTTATGTGCTCCTTGCTTGATATGGATGTGGATTGATCTCTTTTTATCAACAAGATTGATGGATTTTGGATGGATTTGAATTGAAAGATTGAATAAAGAAGAGAAAGGAAAAAGGAGCAACATGACAATACATGAGAAGTGGATGATTTGTGAGGAGAATAGGCTCCAATTTATAGATTGGAGAATGACAAAGGAGGGCCAATATTGATTTTATCATGAAGGGTTGAGATTGATTTTAGATAGAAGGCATGGATCAAGGGTGCCTTGGGAAAAAGGGGGGAGAAATTTGAATTTCAAACATGAGGAATTAAAAATTCCAAAATAAGGATGCATTGAGGGATTCAAATAAATTTGAATTTCTTTGAGAGGGTCAACGTTGATGTGACATGAGTGGGAATTAAAAATTGAGGAATAATGATAAGCATGATTATGAGAGATTCTAGAAGGATTAATTAGATTGAGTGAGATTAGGAAAAGTGATTTGTAGGAATCACATGACTACGTTAATTAATTAGAATTAATTAACTGAGTGGGTTTAGAGGAAATAATTATTGGAGGGGACATTAAAGAAATAGGGGAATAATTAATTTATTTGATAAATTAATTATTGGACAATAGTGATAGGATTAATTAAATTAGATTTAATTGATTCTAAGAGGAATGAGGATAGCACAAATAAGTCAATTAATTATGTTGATAGGCTTAAATTAATTAAATATTAATTTTAGGTCTCTACAACACCATATGGAGTCCTAAGGGGTCATATGAGACCATATGACCCTAACAACACATAAGGGGTCATATGGTGTTCGAAGGGGTCATATGAGTCATATGACCCTAACGACACATAAGGGGTTATATGGTGTTTGAAGGGGTCATAGGATACCATATGACCCATAAAGACACCATATGATGTCCTATGGGGTAATATGACCCTTAGGACACCATATGACACATAACGACACCATATGGTGTCCTAAGGGGTCATAGGACACCATATGACCCCTTAAGACACAATATGACCCCTAACGACTCCTAAGGGGCCATATGGTGTCCTCAGGGATCATAGAACACCATATGACCCCTTAGGACACAATACAACCCATAACAACACCATATGGTGTTTTGAGGGGCCATAGGACACCATATGACCCCTTAGGACACCATATGGTCTTTGTCTCTTTCCCTCTAACTCTTTTTACCTCTCTCCCTCCCAACCCCCTTCTCCCTCTCAACTTCTATCTCTATCTCTCTCTCATTCCCCCTCTCTTAGGTGTCACTTTCTCTCTCATTATCTCCTTCTCTCTCTGTCTATCTCTCTCTCCATCTCTCCCAATGCCTCCCTTTCCATTTCTCTATCTCTCTCTCTTAGGTGTCTCTTTCCCATTCTTTCCATCTCTCCCTCCCTCCCCATCCCTCTCTCTCTCCCCTCTCTGCGTCTCTCCCTCCTCTCTCTCTCTCTCTCTCTCTCTCAGGTGTCTCTCTCTTCCATTCTCTCCATGCCCTTCTCACTCTATTTTCTTAGCTATCTCTCTCTTTCCATCTCTCCCTCAAGTGTCTCTCTCTCTCCCATTCTTTCCATTCTTCCCATTCTCTCTCTCTCTCTCTCTCTCTCTCTCTCTTAGGTGTCTCTTTCTCCATCTCTCTCCCTCTTTTTCCCTCTTTCCCTCTCTACCTCCCCCATCCTCTATCTTCCCTCTCCCTCTCTCCCTCCCATTCTTTCCCTCTCTACCCTTCTCTCCTTATATCTCTCTCTCTCCCTCTACTAGGTCTCTCTCTCCCCCCCTCTCTCTTAGGCATCTCTCTTTCTTATCCTCTTCATATTTCCCTCTCTCCCTCCCCCATCCTCTCTCTTCCATCTCCCTCTCTCCTTCCCATTATTTCCATCCCCCTCTCTCAAGTGTCTCTCTCTCACATTCTTTCCCTCTATCCCTCTCTCTCTTTCCCTCTAACACTCTTTCTTTCTCTTTCTCTCTCAAGTGTCTCTCCCTCTCACCCACTCTCCTTCCATCCTCTCTCTTCTCTCTCTCCCCCAAGCCTAACCTAAGAAAGAGAGATAGAGACTAAGCAAGAGGGAGGAAGGGATGGAAAATGAGTATGAGACTAGAGAAAGAGCCTAGGTGAGAGAGAGGGGTGGAGGAAGGGAAGGGTTGAGAGAGAGAGAGAGAGAGAGAGAGAGAGAGAGAGAGAGAGAGAGATGGAAAGAGAAGAAAAGACTAGAGATAGAGAGAGCCCATGTGAGAGAAAGGGAGGGAGGAAGCGAGGGGTTGAGGGTGTTAGGTCTTGAAGACAACTGAGAGGGGGGGGTGAATTAGTTGTCCAATAAATTCAACCAAAATTAACTTAACCAAAATTTAATTCTTAATACTGGTAAACCAAACTTTATGCCGGTAGACAGCTTTATCATTTAATTGTAGTATCGATAAAGATCAATGCATGAAATAGAAAGACAATAACATCCACAACACATAACACAAATATTTGTATGTGGAAACCTTGGAAGGGGAAAAACCACAATGGGAAGCCTTACCCACAATCAAATGATAGTACTGCAGATAGTATGTGTGTACAATATGGATTCTGCACATGCCGAAAGGCCAACTGCCTAGAGCTCACTGCTCAATCACAAAAATGAGAGTCACACTGACTACAATTGGATGGTTAAATCCAATGATAATGTACTCCATAAAATAACATCTTCATATGTTGGATTCAGTACCAGTTTATATCTAACTGCCTTCAAAAAAATCTTCCTTCAACCTTCAATGATGTCTGTGTGTATAGTTCTGCTTATTTTCACATATACCTTATTACAATTCCTTTTTTTCAATCGCTTATTAATCTCACAAATGAGATCTTACATTTATACCATAACCTAAGACCAATTGAATAGGTCGGCTCACTAAAAGATATTACAGTAAAATCAATTACAAATAAATCAATTACAAATTAATCAATATTCGATGCATGATGTTGGCTCAAATGCATTTACAATAATAATAAATCATCTCCATAACGTGTCATGCTGATTTGGAATAGATATGTCTGTCAGTTCTTATCCTGGAGCTATTTGTCGGTAACAACAAATATGAAAACCCAAATATATAAATAACCAAATCGTCAAAACCAAGTTATCAAATGATGTCTTCGACATAACCAATTAGTCTCTGTGTCATTCCTAGTGCCGGTGAACAATATAATCTGTCGGTCAACCAAATACCGGTGATTGTGCATAAGTCTCTGACTTGTCGGTGAACATAACCAAAGATCTCCAAGTGTTGATAAGTGTTGACAAGTGATGATAGGTGTTGACATCAATGACAAAACCATATCAACATATCCAAAATACCAATAATCTCCCCCTTTGGCAATGATGGCAACACAAGATGGAAAAATCATCAAAGTGCCAAAATGGAAATGCCAAAAACTAGAAACCAACAATCTCCAAAAGAGACCGTTAACTCTCTCCAGCAATCTCTCCCCAAAGTAACAATCTCTCCCCCAAGGGATAATGTGTTTTTCCATATCAATCTCTCCCCCTTTGACATAAAATGCCAAAGCATTACAAAAACTTGTTTCAAATACAAAATACCAATGCATTATACTGACTACTCTCCATGATACGTTGCTCTCCTCATCAAAGTCGAAATAAAAGATTTCTCTGTTAATTCTGCTGGTTGATGATAAACATCAACTGTCTAAGTCTCTACTAATGGGGGTTGGACTCCAAGTTGCTCTTTGAGATATTCAAAAGTCTCCTTAGGCAAAGGCTTTGTAAAAATATCTGCAATCTGCTCTTTAGTATTCACATAAACAAATTTCACTTCTTTTGCTTCAACATTCTCTTTTAGAAAATTGAATTTGATAGAAACATGTTTAATCTTTGAGTGAAATACCGAGTTCTTTGATATATCAATTGCTGCCATATTATCATAGTAAATAGTTATAGGTTCCTTGCATTTTACCTTTATGTCCTTCAACATTTGTTTGATCCATAATACCTGTGTATAGTTAGTTGCTGCTGCAACATATTCAGATTTTGTTGTTGATAGACTTGTACAACTCTCTTTCTTTCTTAACCATGAAATTAGTCTGCTACCAAGAAAAAATGTTCTACCAGTGGTGCTTTTTCTGTCATCTATTAGGTCCTGGGGACAACTAAGAGGGGGGGGGTGAATCAGTTGTCTTAAAATATTAAACCAAAAACCATTTAAACAAATTACAGTTTAATATCAGTGAAATAGTCTATGATACCGATGAAACAAATTAACTGATAAATGCAATACCGGTAAAGAATAATGCATGAAACCAAAAGACAAAATCATCCACAACACATAACACCAATATTTGTACGTGAAAACCCTGTAAGTGGAAAAACCACGGTGGGAACCCTTACCCACAATCAGATGATACTACTGCAGATAGTAAGTGTACATAAATGAGGTCTGCACATGCCGAAAGGCCAACCACCTAGAGCTCACTGCTCAAACACAAATGGGATTCACACTGACTACAATTGGATGGTTAAATCCAATAAGAATGTACTGCTAAAATAACATCTTCATATGCTGGATTCAGTACCGGTGTAATGCTGATATGCTTTTATAAAACCCTAGCTTTACCTTCAAATGATGTCTTCGTGTATAGCTCTGCTTAATCTCGCATATACCTTCACACACAACCTTCTTCTCATTCCACTTTTGATCTTACATTTATACCATAACCTAAGACCAATTTAGGTTGGCTCTACAAGATATTACAATAAAATCATTTTACAAATAATACAATATCCAATGCAATAACTGATTGAGCATGTCGGCTCAATGCATTTACAATATTAATTAATTATCTCCATAGCATGCCATGCTGATCTGCAAGAGTTAAACCTACCGGTGTAACCCTAGATAACCCTGGACTTATTTGCCAGTAAAAGCAAATATGTAAATATGAATATACTAATAAACAACTTTCCAAGATACGATGTCCAAAAAATTTCTTTGACATTACCAAGTATTTTCCATGCCATTCCAAGTGCCAGTGATCACTATATCTTGCCGGTGACTGTGCATTAGTCACTTGTCTGCCGGTGAATGCTGCTGGATCTCCAAAGTGCCAGAGTTGATAAGTGTTTAGTAGGTGTTGACATCAATGACAAAACCATACCAAAATACCAACAATCTCCCCCTTTGGCATTGATGGCAACACAAGATGGAAAAACCATCAAAGTGCCAAAATAGAAATGCCAAATACCAAAAACCAACAATCTCCTAAAAGATTATTACTGAGTTCAAAAATCAAAATAAACAATCTCTCCCCCTATGGGTAACATGTATCTTTTTGTGTTTTTTCATCCCAATCTCTCCCCCTTTGACATCAAATGCCAAAGTTACAACAAAATACCATTTATATGTAGAATACCAATTGTTAGTTTCACATACAAAGTACCAACTATTTTCAATATACCATCGACTCCCCCTGAGAAGTAGCTTCCTCATCAAAGCCAGATTAAGAATATATCTCTATTAATTTTGCCGGTTCATGACAGACATCAACTCTCTAAGTATCTACTAGTGGGGTTATAACCCCAAGTTGTTCCCTTAGATTTTCAAAAGTCTCCTTAGGTAGAGGTTTAGTAAAATATCTACAATCTACTCTTTAGTGTTCACATAAACCAGTTTGACTTGTTTTGCTTCAACTTTTTCTTTCAGAAAGTTCAATTTGATAGAAACATGTTTAGTCTTAGAATGTAATACCGGATTCTTGGATATATCAATTGTTGTAGTGTTATCACAATAGATAGTTATAGGTTCCTTGCAATTTACCTTTATGTCCTTTAACATTTGTTTAAGCCATAATACTTGTGTATAGTTTGTTGCTGCTGCAACATATTTTGATTCTGCTATTGATAAAGATGTGCAACTTTGTTTCTTGCTTAACCAAGAAATTAATTTGTTTCCAAGGAAAAATGCTCCTCCGGTGGTGCTTTTCCTGTCATCTACATCTCCTACCCAATTTGCATCTATATATGCACATAATTCAAAGTTTTCATCTCTAGGATACCATAATCCAAGATTTGTAGTGCCTTGTAAGTACTAGAAAATCCTTTTTACTACTGATTCATGATTTTCCCTAGGATTACTTTGAAATCTTGAAACAATACATACTACATTCATAATATATGGTCTTGTTTGTGTTAAATACAATAAACCTCCTATCATAGATTTGTACCTGGTTGGATTAACAGGTGTTGATTCATCTCTTATTGATAATTTGTCATTTGTAGTCATAGGTGTACTTACCGGTTTAGAGTTTTCCATCCCAAATTTCTTTAGTAGCTCTTTTAGGTACTTTGATTGACTCAAGAATATACCACTGTCAGTCTGAGAGATCTGCAATCCTAACAAGAATTTTACTTCTCCTATCATGGACATTTCAAATTCTTGCTGCATTTTGATAGAAAAATATTTACATAATCCATCTTCTCCTCCAAAGATTATATCATCAACAAAAACTTCTATAACCAAGATGCCATAATTAGTTACTGTAGTCACATAAATCTTTCCACTTAATTAAATGAATACTTAGTATTTATTTGATTATTTAACCATCAATTAATGAATTAATTAAATTAATATTTAATTAATTCATCTTAACCCTCTTCTCCTATTAATTAAATAAATTATTCAATTTATTTGATTTAATTCACTTAACCAAATTCAGACCATTAATTAAATAAATAAATCATATTTGTTTAATTAAATCTTCTCTCACATTTAAATAAATTAATATTTATTTAAATCCCCCAAAATCCCACCTCTCACATTTAAATAAATTATCATTTATTTAAATCACCTTTATCCTCTACCCACTTGTATTTTCCTACAAAAGCAAGTTGTACAATTATTTTAAATAAATAATTTATTTAAATCACCTTTATCCTCCACCCACTTGTATTTTCCTACAAAAGCAAGTTGCACAACTATTTTAAATAAATTATTTATTTAAAATCCTATTTATCCTCACCCACGTGAAACCTTTAATGGTTTCCCTTAAAGTATTCAAACTTGATGGCTTTAAAGTCTTCAAACTTGATGGCTTCCTTCTATAGTCTTCTTAAGACTTTAATGGTTTTCCTTAAAGTCTTCAAGCCTTTAATGGTTTCCCTCAAAGTCTTCAAGCATTTTAATGCTTTATCTTCATTTTTCTCATTTAAATAAATTAATATTTATTTGAATATTTATCCAAATGCAAATTACACCATTTAATTGAAATAAATGATTTTATTTTAATTGAAAATACCAAAATTTCTCCCACTTGCATTTTCCTACAAAATCCACTTGCATGCCTAAACCCCTTCTAGAATTTTCTAATCACTTCTAAATAACCTAACCCCTTCTCTAAACTTTGTCACATTCCTAAGCAAAAGGGAAGTCACTTCTCAAACCCTCAAAGTCTTTGATAACCATTAAAGGCTTTCAACCTTCAACCACTAAATGGCTCAAAGTCTTTGATAACCATTGAAGGCTTTCAACCTTCAACCACTTAATCCCCAAAGTCTCCAATAACCATTAATGGTTACCTCAAACCCTCCCACATGGTTAAAACATTTGTTTTGACTCAACCTCTACCCAACCCAAAGGTCTCATCAGGCCATTAATGCTTTGACCATGATTATCTCTTAAACATTTGCACAAAGGTTTATCCTTGGATTAACTCTTAATCCAGTGGGTAATCTTAATTTGGACTTGACCCTTAGCCTCTAGATAACCATGAGGTCTTCTCAGGCCTTTAATGCCTCCAACCTCTTCTCTCAAACCAATCCTATGTTGACACTTGTCACCATTTTATTGGTGCCAATTGTGCACATGGATCCCCAACTTTCAAACTTGGCCCTTGATTAAACCATTCAATCTTAACCCTTCATTTCCCCATTTCTTCTATAAATAGAACCCTTCTCCTCAAGAAAAGAAAAAAAGCATTAGAGTATTGTTGTTATACTGGCATTAGCATAGAGCTTTCTCATAGCATCACTATCTACACTTGCATAGCATTTGCTTATCATATTCAACCATCTTGAATCTCCATATGGCATCCATGGCTAGTGCTAAAAGCTAAGAGATACACTCATTTGGGACTTGGAGAGGAGAGGAACAAGGGAGGAGCAACTATGAGCATCTTGATTAGCTATTTTATTCTATGTTTATATGCTTTCTATTTCATGCTTAATCTCTCTCTTGATATGCCTGTTTAGGATAATCTTTTGTTGCTAACACTAATGTTTGTTTCTTGTGCTCTTGTGTGTGTTGCCATCAAATAGATTTTCTAATCCTTTTTGCAGAGCATCATTTGGTGAACCCGACGTGAATCCAAACACCAAAAAGATCAACTTTTTTTTTTAACCAATAACATGTTTGAATGTTGAAAATGTCACACAGGTTGCGTTTTTGACACTGTTTTGGTGCGTTTGACATTATTTTGGTGCTATTCACCCTATTTCAGTGCTTTTGCCTTCTCTTGTCTTTCCCTTTCTTTTAGTGCGTTTGTGTTAAATAGCGCCTCTGTTCAAACGCAGACTAGCGCTATTGTAACAGAACGTTGTACAAATCACCTTGTAACCAAAAAAAAAAAAAAATTAGGCTTGTAGAAGCCCACCAAATAGGCGGATTTTACGAACTATTTTTCTCTTTTGTGCAGATTTAAATTAGATTAAAAAGTAGATTTATATTTCTTACTAACTTGTTTTTGAAGTTGGTTTTAAAAAAATGAATTCACTTTTTATTTTGGTTTAAAATTAACTTCACATTTCAAATTTGGGCTTTTAAAAAAAGAATCATACATTTGTTTGGGGCTCTTAAAAAGAATTTCATTGTTCCAAGGTAAAAAGAACCACAAACTTATACAAAACAACTTTATTTCTTGCAAGTTAGGAAACAAACTTCGTTTTGGTGCTTAAAATCAACAAAACAAAATTTATTTTCTTGCATCAACTTAAAAGAAATTTACAATCAACACTTTGTTTTGGGGGCAATCTAAAAAGAACAAGCCATTTTTCCTTCAAGCTCAAAAACAATTTTACTTCAAGCAAGACGTGTTTTCAATTCGGTTGACTAGGATTTCAAAGTTCCTAGTTTACAAAACAATTGCCTTTGAAAATTAAAAAGAACACCATGATTGTTGGAGCAACATCTCCAAATAGTTAGATCACATTGCAATGATAGATTAAAAAGAACAAGTGTTTTTCGTGCTTGGCACACTTGTGCAAAGAGTTGGTCGAGTGGTCCTTTTTCTAACACACACTATCCTCTCCCTTGGCTTTCGTGGTCCTAGGTACAAGAGAAAAGTGTTAGTAACACTCAAAATTTTATCTTTTTAAGAGAGGCCTGCCAAGAGACACATCACTCTTGGGAACGACCTTGAGCGGTAAATCCTTCAAGCCGCTATAGAAATCAGGTGTGAGCGAAAGCTATAGCCTTGGGTATAGCTGTTCCTACAGTGTAACTGGCCGAAAGGACAAATGGGCCCCACCACCAGTTACAAGGCTCTTAAGTGAGTCACTGCAGAATGAACTTATGTCCAAAAACATCGAACATGACTAAACACCTTTAAGTAGTAGTCCACCCGTTCTATTGATTGAGGATATTTGCGATATAATTTAGTGCAAGAGCATAGATGGTTTTGCTCCCAAGATACTCACCATACATATTTCCTTGAGTAGAAACATAGCTTTTTGAAAAGTCACTTGTGGCTTGATAAAAGTGGTGACTCCCCCATCATGGAGATCATCTATTTGTTATGCTCGTGCAAGACTTAGTATATCACATCCTTACCTGCCACGGCAGGATTCATAAGGTATGTAGTACCAAAGTCGAAGAAATATCAAGATGTGGGCTAAATTTATCACAACTGGCCATTTGACCTTAGGGATAAAAAGTGTTTGAAGTGTGTTCGTTTTAAAGACCAAGTGCAAATTGAGCCGACTTCAGGCTTTGGAAATACACCTTAAAATACATCTAAAGGAAGGGTTATATAAAAGTCCAAGGATTGGGTTGATCTAGACCCATACTCATTTGTGCCTTTGGGGCAACATTCTTGTGTTTGTGTGCTTGCTTTGTTTTCTTTTCAAAGAAAAATCAGAAAATCACTTCCCAAAAAACAAAGTATTCATCCAACCAAACATCTGTCAAAACAACCAAAAACATCAAAAACAAGGTACAAACAACAAAGAGTCAAATTTTATGACCATTCTTCACATCTTGCGAAAGAAGAAGCGTCATCAGAATATCAACTTGAAAAGAAGACCATTGAGCTCAAAGGCTTTGATAAAAAGGAGGAAATTCTTCTATATAAATAGACAAATCTTTGTCTCACATAGAGTCTTTCCGCGTCACATGCGTCTCTACCTTCAAGGAAAAACAAATGAATTTGATTCCGAATCATTGGACCACAGAGCTTTTATGCAATATAGAGCTCTAAGTTATCACAAAAACCGAGGAAAGATTAATCCCAACTTCTTCCCAAACATCTGTATCACATACAACACAGCTCGAGAAATACCACCAACACCCGAAAGGGAAGAGGTAGAGTTTGTCCCATTTGTAACACAAAGTTTTTATTGAAGTTGAAAACATTTCATCCATTATCTCACTCAAACATCATCACTTCATCATCAATCCATTCCAACTCTCAAAACATTAAGAGGTTCTTGCTCCAAGTTCTGTTTTTAGATATTGCTTGAATCAAACGCATCACATCACTTTTTAGATTGTTTCTACATCTAGGATAAGCTCATCCTAAGAGACACATCTACGCAGGTTAAAACTAGTTCATGAGTGAATCCTCTCATTACTAGGTAGTTAAATCTATAACACATCTCAGATTTCTCTACACCTTATCACATCCAACCTTATCAAAACAAGCAAGCAATTCAAAGAAGGAATTTCGGTTACATCTACCTTAAAAGTGCTAGAGATCTACATGCAACACAAATCACCAACCATCAATCTTTCATTTCATCAAACAACTCATCATCATCTTCAATCAACTTCAACAAAAGCTTGCAAGCAAAATGGCTCAAACCCGATCACAGTCCAGGCAACAAGAAATAGAAAGGGAAGAAGAAGAAGAGGAAAATCTCAATGAATTTCAAGAAGCACTTGGAGGAAATGCAGATGACGAAAACCCAAGTACTCCCACTCCTGCAACAATAGAAAGGGCTCACAATAACCCTCTCTTTAACAGACTTTTTGATGAAATACTCAGGAGCAATGCGGATGCTCACTTCTTAAGACTCCCTCAAGAAGGAGCAAAACTCCCCTCTGACTTTGATCTTGCTCAATTAAGACAAGCATCAGAAAGACAAAGTCGCCATGAAGAGGAAAGAGGTAGAGATCCCATCAGATATAACATTCCTTGAGGTACCCACCACCTCCTCCTCCAAATGAAATGGAGATGTTGCGGCAACAAGTTGAGAATCTCGCCCAACAGCTTCATAGTGGTGTCAAGACTAACCAATTCTCACTCAATGACATCTGTCCCTATCCTTTTGATAGGAATCTTTACATGCCACCATTTCCACGAGGATTCGAAACACCCAAATTTGAAAAATATAGGGGAAAGGGGGATCCCCGCGATCATGTCCGAGAATTTCATTCCGCTTGTCTTGAAGTAGCATATGAAGACACATACTTAATGCGCCTTTTTCCCCAAAGCTTGGGAGGAACAACCACATCATGGTTTTCCCGACTACCAGGTGGCATTAGAACATTTGAGGAACTCATCCAGAAGTTTCTAGCTCATTACTCTCATAACATTGAACGCGACATTACCATGGCTGATCTGTGCAACACTAAACAAAAACCAGGTGAACTATTCTTAGTATTCCTGCAACGATGGTGCCAAATGTCTAGCAGATGTTCTCTTCAGTTACCTGAACGAGAACTAGTGGAAATATTCATTTCCAACTTAAACGAAGAAATGGAATTTCACCTGGATGTCAAAGACACAGACTCTTTTAATGATATGATCACCAAGGGTTTAAAATGTGAACGGGCACTCATCAAGAAAGGACTCATCAAAATCTTTAATGAACCAAAAGATGGTCCTCGCCCGCGCTTCAATAGTGATAAACCAAGCTTCTGGAATAAAAACAAGAATATCATCAACGATGGGGTTGTGGATGCCCGGACTATCCAAAACGGACAACCTGTGGTTCGATTTGCAGGACAAAATCCTCCACCTCAGAACAACACAAATGGTCCTACAAATCAAGGTCGCATCACATCTCATGATGAACCTAGACCTCGTCAGCAAAAACAAAAACGCACATACACTCCCTTAGGGGAACCCATTGAAATAGTATTGCGACAACTCATTTCTCAAAATTTGGTCACTCTACCTAAGCTATCAAACTATGAGCCTCAGGTCAAACCAGCATGGTGGAGAGATACTGAACACTGTGAATTCCATCAAGGAAGAGGACACAAGACAAGTAATTGTCACTGATTGAAAGATCTCATTCAAGATCTTATTGATCGAGGAGAAATTGAAATTGAAGGTCATAACCCAAAAACAACCAATAATGATCATCTGATGTTAAAAAATCCACTTCCATCACAAGATCAAAGGGGTCCTTCCACTTCTAGGTGAGGCACTGATACCACTGATTATACATAGGCTGCATATAATTACACTGTAAATCATCTGTATGATGCCAATGAACAAGTTGCAACTATAACCTTCAAAAATCCCAACTCAAATTGCAATGTTGTTACACGTCGCGGCAAAGTTACCATAAAGGCAGCTCCACAAGGCACCACCTCCATCCAAAAGTAGTATAATTTTGTGGAACAATTAGACAAAACCCCTGCACTTATATCCATTTTAGAGCTTTTGCGTCTATCGCCATCTCATAAAACTATCTTGGATCAAGCACTCCAAGAAGCGTCAGTCCCTGCAAATCTAAATACGGACCAATTTCAAGCCATGGTTGGAAGTCTAAAGTCATCACCTTGTCTCACTTTTTCTGAAAGTGACAACTCTTCCTTCCAACAACCACATAATGCCTCACTCCACATCGAAGGATTTATTAACCAGCATAGGATCAAGCGAGTCTTGATCGATAATGGAGCAGGCCTGAATATTTGCATACTGCAGTTGGTCACAGCATTGGGATATGCGGTCGAATCAGTGGATCCTCGTAAGAAGATCACAATCAAAGCCTATGATGATGCAGAGCGTTCATCCAAAGGAGCTGTGGTACTACCAATCCGCGTGGGCCCTGTGGTAAAGCACATCATCTGTCAGGTTCTGGACCTTCCTCTGCCATACAATCTATTATTAGGGAGACCTTGGATACATGCCATGCAAGCTGTTCCATCTACCTACCATCAATGTATCAAGTTCCCACATAATGGTGTAGAGATCACAATTCTGGGTGACGCAAATCCCTTTGCATATTGCCATAATATCAACCATCAACTAGAGATTACCATTCCTAATAATAGAGAAGCCATTTCCTCCACATCATATATAAGTCCTGCCTCTCTTGCCCATTCAAACACCATTATACCCAAGCAAGAAAAGCTTAGGATGAAGATAGCAGAGGAAGGTCCTGGGGAATACAACTTGAGTCAACTCTTTTGTGTGGGACAAATGCCCACTTCTCCTATAACTCATGGTAAACCACAGCAGGTACTCCAGCAACCACTAAACATACCAGCATGTGCCTTGACGCCTTTCATTCTTGGAAAGAGTCAAGAGGAAGAAACAAAAGATGAGGACTTGGCGGAATGAATCTATAAAGATCCCATCACCACTGATATACCACAAGTTACACTTCCTACGGACCAGTATGGCAAAGGTCTCCTCATTATGCAAAGAATGGGTATGATGGTCAGAGTGCTTTGGGATATTGCAAACAAGGATGACATGAACCTCTGTTGTCGGAATTCAAGCCCAAAGGAAATACAGGCCTCAGCTTTGAAAAAGAGATCTTCTCTAAATTAAAATTCAAAGGGAAACCCAGCAAACCCTTTTGTCAGCCTACGGCCAAAAGGCCACCTTTCATAATCAAAGCACCCTCAAGCACCATCCCAATAGCCCCACTAAGGCTCAAAACCCCAGCACAACTATCACCAATGCCACTCATCCCATCAAATGAACTCGTCATCTCATCAATCGCACCATTAGCAGCAGTAACTATATCAGCACCCGCAGTAGCATCTATAACACCAGTAGTCCCAACAGAAGCAACAGAATCAATATTACCAATACTCCCTATAACGGATTCCTTGATCCCCCTCAATCACCCTGCAGCACCGATCATTACAAAGGTACATCAACCAATCACACCTGTGGTATTTAACTCAAAGGACATCCCAGTATGGTATAGTAATCGGATGCTGGAAAGTGATTCAGAGACTGACTCACATGAGCGGGAATTTGATTCTGTACAGCTTAACACTTCAGATGAGGAAGACACATCACCACCTCCACCACGCAAAGATATCCCTATTTATGGAGAAGCACAGATAAAGACCACTTGGGTTCCTGAACTGGAAACATCTTCCACAGACCCTATGTCTCATCCTACGCCTGATTCTGATAGGGAGAGTACCATTAACGACCTTCACCATAATGTCTTAACCCTCACTGATACATCTAACACACTTAACCTAATCGATGAAGTAATGCCCATTATCCACCCTGAACTCATCAAATGGAACCAACCAAATCCCCCATGTCTTGACTTCTTCCAAAACGATGAGGCCATCATTGACTTTTTGGAATTAAGGGATAACCTACCAAGCGGGGATCACAAAGCTGGATTCGCCATAGAACTAAATAGGTCAACATACTTTGGGGCGGATGCCAAACCTTTCAGCTGCAAAAATATAACAATAAAACATGGATCTTCTAGTGAAAAACACACCGTGGCACTGTTTGATCCGACAAAAGTAAAAAGAAAGAGCGTATCCAATGGTGAAAACCTCTCTGAGGTGCCTGAGGATGAAGGGTTTGACATCCTCCCTGCTAGTACACAACAGGAACGATCAACAATTCTCATCGAGGAAACCAAAGAGTACAATGTGGGGACTCCTAAAAATCCTCATCTCATACATCTAGCATCTCTTCTCACTCCAGAGGAACAACCTAAATTTATAGAGTTCTTCCAGAAGCGTCAGATCAACTTTGCATGGTCATATGCAGACATGCCTGGGCTTGATCTTGATTTAGTCATGCATCACCTCACCGTCACAGAAGGAGCCAAACCTGTCAAGCAGAAGCTTCGTAAGATGCATCCCTAGATTTCAGTGTTAGTCAAAACAGAACTCAAGAAACTCCTAGATGTTGGTTTCATTAGACCAATTGATTATGCAGAATGGATCTCCAATATTGTGCTAGTTGGCAAACCAAAAGGGGGCATCCGCATTTGTACTGACTTCAGAGATCTAAATAAGGCCTGTCCTAAGGATGACTTCCCCCTACCAAATATCGACATCATAGTGGATATAACAGTGGGACATGCCATGCTTTCACTCATGGATGGCTTTTCAGGATACAATCAGATAAAGATCACACCAGAAGATCAACATAAGACAGCCTTCACATGTCCATGGGGCACATATTGCTGGAATGTAATGCCTTTCGGCCTCAAGAATGCAGGAGCAACCTATCAAAGAGAAATGACCACCATCTTCCATGATATGATGCATACCATGATGGAAGATTATGTGGATGACTTACTAGCAAAATCACTCACCAGAAAAGGACATCTCCACATATTAGAGAGAATCTTTGATAGACTGGAACAATATCATGTTCGACTCAACCCAAAGAAATGTGTCTTTGGAGTGACCTCCAGGAAGCTTCTAGGATACATTATCTCAAGCAAAGGCATTGAGGTCAATCCAGCGAAGGTTAAGGCAATCATGGACATGCCACCTCCAAAGAATATCAGTCAGCTAAAGACATTACAAGGGCAACTTCAATCCTTCTGAAGGTTCATTGCACAACTGGCTGATAAGTGTCACCCATTTACACACCTGCTACACAAGAACATCCGCTTTCAGTGGGATGCCCGATGCCAGCAAGCATTTTAGACACTTAAAAACTATCTCATGAATCCACCATTGCTGATCCCACCAGATCCAAGTAGACCGTTGTTACTCTATATCTCAGCAACCAGTACAACATTGGGTGTACTGCTGGCACAACATAATGCAGAAGGAAAAGAGTGTGCTGTTTACTACATCTCTCGCACACTGGTGGGCTATGAACTCAATTACACACCTATTGAGCGAGCTTGCCTAGCAGTAATCCTAACAGCTACTAAATTGAGGCACTATTTGTTGACACATAAGGTACAGCTCAATGCAAAGATTGATCCACTCAAGTATTTACTCAGCAAAGCAGCCTTGACAGGTCGCTTGGCCAAATGGGTGATGATTCTAAGTGAATTTGACATTGAGTATGTAGACCGTAAAGCTATCAAAGGTCAGGTTATTGCAGATCAGTTGGCCGATGCACCACTCACAGGCGATCATCCTCTTATTTCCAATTTTCTAGATGAGGAGATATTCATGATCACAGCAGCACAACCATGGAAACTATATTTTGATGGTTCATACACTAGGCACGGCTCGGGGGCAGGCATTCTGTTTATCACACCTCAAGGTGATAGCATCCTGAAGTCTTACAGGCTTGCATTTCCATGCACAAACAACATAGCAGAGTATGAGGCCTTGATCACAGGACTCAGGCTAGCTGTACAATGGAAATTACAAGAACTACAAGTATATGGTGACTCACAACTGGTCATTCGACAAGCAATAGATGAATATCAGACAAAGGATGATAAACTCATGCCATATAAGAAAATGGTGGACACTCTAAAGACATCATTTACTACTATCACTTTTGAGCAGATACCAAGAGATCAGAATCAAGCTGTTGACGCCATGGCTACCATCGCATCTCTACTAAATCTTGCACAGAATTCAACACGCTACGAGTTCTTGGTAGAATAGCTTTGAATCCCCCCTTATGATATCCCTGAATCTGAGATGATATGTCACCTTGTCAGTTCTGAATCCCCATGGTACGGTGAGTTCTACACCTATCTCCACGATCACACCCTTCCTCCCAACCAATCAAATAACCAACGTAAAACCTTCATTCGCCAAACTGCTCGATATACCATTATTGCCAAAACCCTATACCGACACGGTCTTGATGGTACTCTCCTTCGATGTTTGGAACAAGGTGAGATAATAAAGGCTTTGGAAGAGGTCCATGAAGGAATTTGTGGGACTCACTCAAGTGGTCCGTCACTAGCCAAGAAACTCCTGCGCAATGGATACTATTGGCCATCTATGGAAAAGGATTCCTACTACTTTGTCAGAAAATGCAAGAAATGTCAAGTTCATGGAGACCTGATACATGCACCAGCCCAGGAACTACAACCAATCATGACACCATGGCCTTTCTGTCAATGGGGCCTTGACCTTGTGGGTAAGATTCATCCATCTTCATCCAATGGCCATAAATTCATTATTACCGCCACCGAATATTTCACAAAGTGGATCAAAGCTGTTCCACTTACCCAAGTCACCGGCAAGCAGATTGCCTCATTCATCCTCAACTACATCATCTGCCGGTATGGTGTGCCCATGTCCATCGTCACAGATAACGGTCTTCCTTTCATAAATTAGGATGTCCGTGAACTTTGTGAGAAATTTCATATCCAACACCGCTTTTCCACCCCCTATTACCCACAAGGCAATGGTCAGGCTGAAGCATCCAATAAAAACATATTAAGAATCATCAAAAAGACAGTCAATGATGCCGACCATGATTGGCATGTTCAACTAAATCTAGCGCTATGGGCATATCGAACTAGCATTCGAACCCCTACAGGTGCAACTCCTTATTCATTGGTCTATGGTGCAGAAGCTATCTTGCCTATTGAGGTCGAGATACCATCACTATGGGTTTCCTTGCACAATCTCATTGATGATGAAGCTTATAGAGTCTCACGTCTTCAGGACTTAGAGTTACTTGATGAGAAGCGACAAGCTGCATACAACCATCTCAAAGCCTATCAGCAGCGCATAAGCAGAAGCTACAATCACCGAGTTAGACCTCGTACATTTGAGGTAGGTGATCTTGTTCTATGAGAGAATCCTCGCAACCAACCAAACCGAGAACATCAGGGCAAGTTTGAATCAAACTGGCTGGGCCCATATGTTGTCACTGCTGTGTTCGGGTCTGGGGCATATCAATTGGCTACATCAGAAGGAGAACCGCTTGCAGATCCAATCAACAGCATGCACCTCAAACGGTTTTATACCTAAGCTGTACAGAGCATCAGGCTCCCCTACATACCAGAAAATACCAAAAACATTCAGAAAAATGTCCTGAAGAAAATACAAAAACATTCAAAAAAAGTAAAGAAAAATCATGCATCCAAACGGTGAACAACCACTCCAGTGGCACCTTGGGTAAGTACGATGGTGAAAACCTAGAAAACAGGTGCCACTCATAAAGGCTATGGCTCCATTGTCTTTCAGACTTGTTGTGATCACATCTACTTCATACATACATCCATCCATCCATCAACCATGGCTTTTTATTCCTTTGCAATTATGATAGTACTCCATACATCTTGCATCCCACTTTTTCATAGTCATGTCTAAAACTGGGGGCAATGCCTTTAACCTATTGATGGAAGTGGATTCTACATTGTCTTATGATTCATTAAGTTCTTCATTCAAGCAATCATCAAAATACCAAAAAAATTCAAAAATGTCTCACAAAACCCAAAAATATTAAAAAAAAATGTCTCACAAAATCCAAAAACATCAAAAAACATCAAAAATCAAACAAAAACATGGCAACACATTGTACATACTCCTCTATGTAGATGCAAAACAAACATTGACACAGTACTCACATAATGACCACTTATCAATTGACCACACAATCAACATCAACAATCAAACTGTCTTCAACAAGGATGCATCCTTCCTTACCAAAACAAAGACAAAAGTGACATTTTCTTTGACAAGAAAATTATGTTAAGCTATCAAATACTTGGTTGATTTATGAGTACAATCGTTCGTTTATCTGTATCAGGATCTTGCAGCATTGTTTTGTATCGTTTGTGCATTATTTCTGATGAAGTTTTGGGGCATGTACTAATGGTGTCTACGTGGGAAGTTCACTAAGTTACGTGATCATAGGCAAAAATACAGTCATAGATCACTACGGCTTGCTGACTACAACATATACCTCGACCATATGAGCATGAACCATTACCAAGGATCCATATTCTTTATTCTTTATGTATATATTATTTTTTTGCAGGTACAATTCTTTTTCTTTGGTTCCTCCTACCTCATCCAAACTAGATAAAGATTTTATCTCTTATTACGGTATGCACTTGTCTCAGGATATGATCAGCCTAAGATCAAGGAGGACGATCCAAGTCATGCATGAAAGGAGATAATCCTTGTTTGTTCCGCAAGCAATACTCTGGTCAACTTGATCCATTATATCAAGTTGCTTGTATTAACTTGCGATATCAAAATCCATGTAAGAAATACTCTGGTCATCTTGAATCTTTATGTCAAGTTGCTTGTATTTTCTTACAACATTTTAAAGCTCAATGATGAAAAATAAAGCACTATGGATCGTCATCTCATCTCATCTGTATATATTGCATTTCATTTCATTCCATCCATCCATACATTCATAAATAGCTGCATATCATTCATACATAGTAATGACAATGGATACTCTATTTTCCTCTTCTTCCATAGGAATGTAATAGGTCCTCCATTTCTTCTATCTAACATTGAACCCCCCCCCACCCTCCCCATCTCGATAATCACCATCACATACCCTACATCGTGTCCCAATCAACCTAATCAAGCCACATTCATCACCATCCATCTCTAAATAGGAGGGATTGTGTTTCCTATCCTAAGTCATCCAATAAGTCAAGAAAGTTACTCTATCTGCATAGCTACATCAACTCACACACACCTAGACTATCAACAGATACTCTGATCAAGTATCTTCGGGTCTCAATAGGTAATCGATTATGGCAAACCTAGATTACAACAGGCATTTATCATAATGACCTAGTCTCAATGGGGCTGCCATGTTTCCCCACAACCATCCATCACATGCACACACTATCAATTGATCAACCAATCAAACACAATCACATCGGACAATTACATCAATTGTCTACGTCTCAACGAGTATTTTGCTTTATATACCTTGACTTCATCAGGCAATTACATCAATTGTCTAAGTCACATCAGGTCACTTTGATTCACTTACTCAGACTTTATCATTTCCAAGCGACCAACTGACATCAACTATCACACTTTGACTTGACTGAGGCAATTAAACCGATTGCACCAGATTGTCTAACCAATTTTGATCAATTGTATAGCATCAATCCAAACCCCACACTACATCTGCTATGTATCTCTTAAATGATCTCAGGGTACTCGCTGGCTTGTTGTTTCTTCATATTCACTCCATTTTCTCCCATTCTTTCATCATTAGTTCAAATTTCTTCTATTCTACATCCCCTCCACTTTTCATTCTTTTTCGAGAGACCGCCCGATTTTTCAAAAAAAAATAATAATAATAATAATAAAATTCAGCCCATCTCTCGAGGGGGAATACCACCCATTAAATTTACATTTTATGGGGCATTTCTTCACACCTGTTTTTCTTTCTTTGAAACGACGCGATAAACTGCACCGTCTCAAAGAGGGGCAAATGTAGTCACATAAATCTGTCCACTTAATTAAATGAATACTTAGTATTTATTTGATTATTTAACCATCAATTAATGAATTAATTAAATTAATATTTAATTAATTCATCTTAAACCCTCTTCTCCTATTAATTAAATAAATTATTCAATTTATTTGATTTAATTCACTTAACCAAATTCAGACCATTAATTAAATAAATAAATCATATTTGTTTAATTAAATCTTCTCTCACATTTAAATAAATTAATATTTATTTAAATCCCCCAAAATCCCACCTCTCACATTTAAATAAATTAACATTTATTTAAATCACCTTTATCCTCTACCCACTTGTATTTTCCTACAAAAGCAAGTTGCACAATTATTTTAAATAAATAATTTATTTAAATCACCTTTATCCTCCACCCACTTGTAGTTTCCTACAAAAGCAAGTTGCACAACTATTTTAAATAAATTATTTATTTAAAATCCTATTTATCCTCACCCACTTGAAACCTTTAATGGTTTCCCTTAAAGTATTCAAACTTGATGGCTTTAAAGTCTTCAAACTTGATGGCTTCCTTCTATAGTCTTCTTAAGACTTTAATGGTTTTCCTTAAAGTCTTCAAGCCTTTAATGGTTTCCCTCAAAGTCTTCAAGCATTTTAATGCTTTATCTTCATTTTTCTCATTTAAATAAATTAATATTTATTTGAATATTTATCCAAATGCAAATTACACCATTTAATTGAAATAAATGATTTTATTTTAATTGAAAATACCAAAATTTCTCCCACTTGCATTTTCCTACAAAATCCACTTGCATGCCTAAACCCCTTCTAGAATTTTCTAATCACTTCTAAATAACCTAACCCCTTCTCTAAACTTTGTCACATTCCTAAGCAAAAGGGAAGTCACTTCTCAAACCCTCAAAGTCTTTGATAACCATTAAAGGCTTTCAACCTTCAACCACTAAATGGCTCAAAGTCTTTGATAACCATTGAAGGCTTTCAACCTTCAACCACTTAATCCCCAAAGTCTCCAATAACCATTAATGGTTACCTCAAACCCTCCCACATGGTTAAAACATTTGTTTTGACTCAACCTCTACCCAACCCAAAGGTCTCATCAGGCCATTAATGCTTTGACCATGATTATCTCTTAAACATTTGCACAAAGGTTTATCCTTGGATTAACTCTTAATCCAGTGGGTAATCTTAATTTGGAATTGACCCTTAGCCTCTAGATAACCATGAGGTCTTCTCAGGCCTTTAATGCCTCCAACCTCTTCTCTCAAACCAATCCTATGTTGACACTTGTCACCATTTTATTGGTGCCAATTGTGCACATGGATCCCCAACTTTCAAACTTGGCCCTTGATTAAACCATTCAATCTTAACCCTTCATTTCCCCATTTCTTCTATAAATAGAACCCTTCTCCTCAAGAAAAGAAAAAAAGCATTAGAGTATTGTTGTTATACTGGCATTAGCATAGAGCTTTCTCATAGCATCACTATCTACACTTGCATAGCATTTGCTTATCATATTCAACCATCTTGAATCTCCATATGGCATCCATGGCTAGTGCTAAAAGCTGAGAGATACACTCATTTGGGACTTGGAGAGGAGAGGAACAAGGGAGGAGCAACTATGAGCATCTTGATTAGCTATTTTATTCTATGTTTATATGCTTTCTATTTCATGCTTAATCTCTCTCTTGATATGCCTGTTTTGGATAATCTTTTGTTGCTAACACTAATGTTTGTTTCTTGTGCTCTTGTGTGTGTTGCCATCAAACAGATTTTCTAATCTTTTTTGTAGAGCATCAGTTACTTTATAGTATAAATTACTGTCTGCATTACCTTTAGAGAAACCAATCTCTAAAAGATACTTATCTAATCTTGCATACCAAGCTCTTGGAGCTTGCTTCAACCCATACAAAGCTTTCTTTAACCTACAAACCATATCTTTGTCTTCTGTTAAAGAAAATCCGTTAGGTTGTTCAATGTAAACCTCTTCTTCAAGAATTCCATTTAAAAATGCACATTTAATATCCATCTGAATATACTTTATAGTTTTTATGAGCTGCAAAAGCCAAAAATAATCTCACAGCCTCAATTCTAGCTACCGGTGCAAAGGTTTCATTGTAATCAATTCCTTCTTTTTGAGAATATCCCTTACACACTAGTCTTGCTTTACTTATGATTATTTTAGCATCTTCATTAAGTTTGTTTTGAAAGACCCATTTGGTTCCAATAACATTTTTATCTTTAGGCCAGGGAACTAATGTCCAAGTGTTATTCTTCAATTTGCTCTAATTCTTCTTCCATAGCTTTAATCCAAAATTTATCTTCACATGCCTCATTAATTGATGATGGTTCAATTTCAGAAATAAGACATACCTCTTCATTTGCCAATCTTCCTCTTGTCATAACTCCTCTATATTTATTTCCAATTATCTGATCTTCAGAATGATTCAATCTTACATACCGGGGTGTCTTTTTTGTTGTTGTTCCTCAGTTACCGTGGAATTTTTAGATGATACCGGTGTAATTGGATCTTCATTCTGTGCCGATGGATTCAGTGTAGATTCATGTGACAGAATATTTGTTGCTGGTTCATAATCCATATACCTTGAAGTTCCTCTGAATTGTTCATCAATCTTTACATTTGTGCTTTCAATAGTTTTCTGCAATCTTTTGTTAAAACATCTATATGCTTTGCTCTTAGATGAATAACCAAGAAATATTCCTTCATCACTTCTAGGATCAAATTTTCCAATATACTCATCTCTTCTAATATAACATTTTCTTCCAAAAATTCTCAAATATTTAAGAGTAGGAATAATACCAAACCATAGTTCATGAGGGGTCTTACCAGTTTCACCTTTGATGTGGACTTTGTTGAATGTATAGACCACTGTGCTTACTGCCTCTCTCCAATATACATGTGGTAGGTTTTCTTTTGATAACATACATCTTGTTGCATCCAAGATAGTTTTGTTTTTCCTTTCAACAACTCCATTCTGCTGTGGTGTCTGAGGTGCTGATAGTTGTCTTCTGATTCCATTCACTTCACAAAATGCATTGAATTCCTTAGATGTGAATTCACCTCCTCGGTCTGATCTTAAACATTTGATTTTCTTACCAGTTTCATTTTCAACCATTGCTTTGAATAGTTTGAACTTTCCAAGTGCTTCTAATTTTTCTCTGAGAAAAGTAACCCAACACATTCTAGAATAGTCATCTATGATTAGCATGAAATATCTATCACCTTGCAAGCTTTTAGTTCTAGCTGGACCACATAAATCAGTATTAATTAAGTCAAGAGCATTGTTTGATTTCTCTGGAATACTTTTAAACCTAGCTCTAACTTGTTTTCCAAATTGACATTCCTTACACACTGTGTTGTGAGGTTTGACAATTTTAGGTAAATCTCTAACTGCCTTAGTAGTACTAATTTTTACCATGCAATCAAAATTTACATGACAGAGTCTCTTGTGCCATAACCAAGTTTCATCAATATGTGCAATCAAAAATGTCTTTTCACTGTTATTCAAATGAAAGATATTACCTCTGGTCTGATTACCGGTTGCAATTTCTAAACCAGTTCTATTCATAATTTTGCATTTACCATTTTTGAATTGTAACTGAAATCCTTTTTCTACTAATTGACCAATGCTCAAAAGATTATGCTTTAAACCTTCAACATAGTAAACATTGTTAGTGTTATGCTTACCATCAAGAGATATTGAACCCTTACCTTTAATTGAACAAGCTTTGTCATCACCAAATCTTACTAGACCTCCATTATATTCTTGAAAGTTCAAGAATTTACTTTTCTCACCAGTCATGTGATGTGAGCATCCTGAGTCAATGATCCACTCATCCTTCACTTCAATTTTTGCTACCAAGGCCTGTTCTACCGGTTGCACTGCAGGTGCTGGTTGATCTTCTGTTATAGCAACAAAAACCCATCCATTGTCTACCAGATCCTCATCAGAATCATCAGTTACTCCTTCATCAGCAACATAACAAGATTTGTCCTTATTTTTCTTGAATCTGTATTTCTGATATTCAGGATTAGGCTTGTATGTTCTTCTAGCTTCTTCTCTTAACCGAGCATGTCTATCAGGGCATCTTGAAGCCATATGACCAATCTTATTGCAGTTAAAACATTTAAAGGGTGCTTTACCTTCATACTTACTTCCAACTGGACCTTTAGACATTTTTCTTGCAAATAGTGCTTCAAGTTCTTCAAGTTCTTCATTTTCTCTCCTAGTTTCTTCAAGTTCTCTTGCATAAAAGGCTTTCCAATCAGATTTGTCAAATGATGATGCAGATGATGTTGATGCTTTGAAAGCTAGATCTGTCTTTATAGTAGTAGCAGGACTAAATTCCTCAATCTCAAAGGCTGATATTTTTCCAATCAATGTATCCCTAGTTACTGATGTGTTAGGCATTGTTCTAAGTTCATTTATTGTAGTAACCTTCATTTTGTATGCCGGTGGCAAACCTCTTAAAACTTTTGAAACAATTTCATCTTCACTTAAGGTTCCTCCACAACATTTAATACCCAAAACAATTTCATTTACTCTTTCCATAAAAGTAGAAATTCTTTCATCTTCTTCCATTTTTCAGACTTTCATGCCTGACCCGGAAGCTTTTAAGTTCTGCAATTTTGATTGTGGAATCTCCTTCATTCAGTGTTTCCAAATGATCCCATATAGCTTTAGCAGTAGACCTATCTGATAGTCCCATGATTTGTTGATCTGATAATGCGCTCAGAAGTGCTTCTCTTGCCTTGTAATCATTTTCTTCATCTTAAGTCAGATTTAGAGGATTTGGTTGAGTTGTAGTAGGAGCAGTATATCCATTCTTTGTAACCTCCCATATATCTTTTCCAATATAGTTTAGATGTGTCTCCATTCTGATCTTCCATATTCCATAGTTGGTTCCATCAAGTTTAGGACTGTCCTTCCTAAAATAGTTGCTAGACATTGGATCTCCTCAAGCTGTTAAGCTTCTGCAAAAAGAGGACTCGGCTCTGATACCAATTGTTAGGTTTGTTGGCCCAGTTTGCCATTGTGTCAAAAGACTGATCTGTCAACACCCGATACAAACTATAGAGATATGGATCGCATGGGAGGTGGTTAGTCCCTTGTCACGAATCCCAAGGGGAGCATTGACCATTTTGCCAACATCATCTACATCTCCTACCCAATTAGCATTTGTGTATGTACATAAATCAAAATTTTCATCTCTAGGATACCATAAACCAAGATTTGTAGTGCCTTGTAGGTACTGGAAAATCCTTTTCACTACTAATTCATGATTTTCTTTAGGATTACTTTGAAATCTTGAAACAATACATACTGCATTCATAATATCAAGTCTTGTTTGTGTCAAATATAGTAAACCTCCTATCATAGACTTGTATCTAGTCGGATTAATAGGTGTTGATTCATCCTTCAAAGATAATTTATCAGTTGTAGTCATAGGTGTGCTTACCGGTTTACAGTTTTCCATGCCAAATTTCTTTAGTAATTCCTTCAAGTACTTAGATTAACATAGGAATATACCTTTATTAGTCTGTGAAATCTAGAATCCTAAAAAGAATTTTATCTCTCCAATCATAGACATTTCAAATTCTTGCTGCATTTTGTTAAAAAAGTCTTTACACAATCCATCTTCTCCTCCAAAGATTATATCATCAACAAAAAATTCAACAACCAAGATGTCATCATTAGTCACTTTGTAGTATAGATTGTTGTTAGCATTACCTTTAGTGTATCCAAGCTTCAAAAGATATTTGTCCAATCTAGCATACCAAGCTCGAGGAGCTTGTTTCAATCCATATAAAGCTTTCCTTAACCTGCAAACCATGTCTTTGTTATCTATCAAAGAAAATCCATTAGGTTGTTCAAAATAAACTTCTTCTTCAAGATCTCCATTCAGAAAAGCACATTTAACATCCATTTGATATACTTTGTAGTTCTTGTGTGCTGCAAAAGCCAATAAGAGTCTGATTGCCTCAATTCTAGCTACCGGTGCAAAGGTTTCATTGTAATCAATTCCTTCTTTCTGTGAATATCCCTTACACATTAATCTTGCTTTGTTTCTGATTACCTTACCATCTTCATTAAGTTTATTTCTAAAAACCCATTTAGTTCCAATTACATTTTTGTCTTTAGGCCGGGGAACTAATGACCAAGTGTTATTCCTTTCAATTTGTTCCAATTCATCTTCCATAGCTTTAATCCAATATTTATCTTCACATGCCTCATTAATTGATGTAGGTTCAATTTCAGAAATAAGACATACCTCTTCATTTTTCAATCTTCCTCTAGTCATAACTCCTTGAAATTTTTTTCCAATTATCTGGTCTTCAAAATGATTTAGTCTTACATATTGGGGTGTTTTTACTTGCTCCCATTCTTCAGTGACCGTTGGATCACCATTTTGTACCGGTGTATTCATAGTAGGTTCATTTGTGATTGTCTCTATTGGCGGTTCAGAGTCTGTGTACCTTGAATTTCCTCTAAACTATTCATCAATCTTCACATTTGCACTCTCAACAATTTTCTACAATCTCTTGTTAAAACATCTATGTACCTTGCTCTTAGATGAATAACCAAGAAATATTCCTTCATCACTTCTAGGATCAAATTTGCCAATATGCTCATCTCTTCTAATATAGCATTTACTTTCAAATATTCTGAAATATTTAAAAGTAGGAGTATTACCAAACCATAGTTCATGAGGGGTCTTACCGGTTTCACCTCTGATGTGAACATTGTTGAATGTATAAATTGTTGTATTGACCGCTTCTCTCTAGTATATATGAGGTAGATTTTCTTCTGATATCATACTTCTGGCTGCATCCAAGATAGTTCTATTTTTCCTTTCCACAACTCCATTCTGTTGGGGTGTTCAGGGTGCTGATAACTGTCTTTTGATCCCATTCACTTCATAGAATGTATTAAATTCCTTAGATGTGAATTCACCTCCTTGATCTGATCTCAAACATTTGATTTTCTTACCGGTTTCATTTTCTACCATCACCTTGAATAGTTTGAATTTCCCAAATGCTTCAAATTTCTCCCTGAGAAAAGTAACCCAACACATTCTAGAATAGTCATCAATGATTAGCATAAAATACCTATCTCCTTGTATACTTCTAGTTCTTGCTGGACCACATTAATTAATATGAATTAAATCAAGAACATTGTTAGACTTCTCCGGAATAATCTTGAAAGTTGTTCTAACTTGCTCTCCAAATTGACATTCCTTACATACCGGATTGTGAGGTTTAACAATCTTAGGTAAATCAAAATTTACATGAAAAAGTCTCTTATGCCATAACCAACTTTCATCAATATGTGCAATCAAACATGCTTTCTCATTGTTGTTCAAATGAAAGATACTACCTCTAGTCTGATTACCGGTTGCAATTTCCAAACCAGTTCTGTTTAAGATTTTGCATTTACCATTCTTGAATTGTAACTGAAATCCTTTCTCAACTAATTGACCAACACTCTAAAGATTATGCTTCAAACCTTCAACATAGTAAAGATTATCAGTATTTTGCTTACCATCCAAAGATATAGTGCCTTTTCCCTTGATCAAACAAGCTTTATCATCTCTAATTCTTACTAGACCACCATTGTATTCCTGAAAGGTTAAGAATTTACTTTTATCACCAGTCATGTGATGTGAACATCCTAAATCAATAATCCATTCATCCTTATCTTCAACTTTAGCTGCCAAGGCCTACTCTACCGGTTGAACAGTAGGTGTCGGTTGATCTTCTGTTATAGCAACAAAATCCCATCCATTGTCTGTCGGATCCTCATCAAAATCATCAGTAACTCCTTCATCAACATAATAACAAGATTTGTCTCTATTCTTCTTAAACTTGTATTTCTGACAGTCAAGGTTAGGTTTATATGTTCTCTTAGCTTCTTCTCTTACTCTTGCATGTTTATCAGGACATCTAGAAGTCGTATGACCAACCTTATTACAATTAAAACATTTAAAGGGTGCTTTACCTTCATACTTACTTCCAATTGGACCTTTAGGCATTTTCCTTACAAATAGTGTTTCAAGTTCTTCAAGTTCTTCATTTTCTCTCCTGCTTTCTTCAAGTTCTCTTGCATAGAAGGCTTTCCAATTAGATTTATCAAATGATGATGATGATGATGATGCCTTGAAAGCTATATTTGTCTTAATAGTAGTAACAGGACCAAATTCCTCAAGCTCAAAAGGTGGAAGTTTTCCAACCAAAGTGTCTCTAGATACTGATGTATTAGGCATTGTTGTCAATTCATATATAGCAGTAACTTTCATTTTATATGCCGATGGAAAAGCTCTTAAAACTTTAGAAACAATCTCATCTTCACTTAAGGTTCCTCCACAACATTGTATACCCAAAACAAGTTCATTTACTCTTTCCATAAAAGCAGAAATTCTTTCTTCTTCTTCCATTTTCAGATTTTCATACCTGAACCAGAAGCATTCAAGTTTTGCAATTTTAATTGTGGAATCTCCTTCATTCAATGTTTCTAGTTTGTCCCAAATATCTTTAGCAGTAGACCTATCTGACAATCCCATGACTTTCTGATCTGATAATGTGCTCAAAAGTGCTTCTCTTGCTTTGCAATCATTTTCCTCATCTTTAGCCAAGTTAGGTGGAATAGGTTGACCTTGAGTAGGAGTAGTATAGCCATTCTTTGTAACAACCCATATGTCCTTTCCAATCCAATTAAAATGTGTCTCCATCCTGATCTTCCATATGCCATAGTTAGTTCCATCAAGTTTCAGACTGTCCTTCTTGAAATAGTTAGAAGACATTGGATCTCCTCAAGTTGTTAAACTTCTGCAAAAAGAGGACTAAGCTTTGATAAAAATTGTTAGGTCTCAGAGACAATTGAGAGGAGGGGGGGTGAATTAGTTGTCCAATAAATTCAACCAAAACTTAATGCTTAATACCAGTAAACCAAACTTTATGTTGGTAGACAGCTTTATAAGTTAATTGCAGTACTGGTAAAGATTAATGCATGAAACAGAAAGACAATAACATCCACAATACATAACACAAATATTTGTACGTGGAAAACCTATAAGGGGAAAAACCATGGTGGGAAGCCTTACCCACAATCAAATGATACTACTGTAGATAGTATGTGTGTACAATATGGATTATGCACATGCAGCAAGGCCAGCTACATAGAGCTCACTACTCAATCACAAAAATGAGAGTCACACTGACTACAATTGGATGGTTAAATCCAATGATAATGTATTGCATAAAATGGAATCTTCATATGCTAGATTTAGTGCCGGTTTAGTTCTGATTGCCTTCACAAAATCCTTCCTTCAACCATCAATGATGTCTGTGTGTATAGCTCTGCTTATTTTCACATATACCTTATTACAATTCCTTTTTTTCAATCTCTTATTAGTCTCACAAATGAGATCTTACATTTATACCATAACCTAAGACCAATTGAATAGGTCAGCTCACTAAAAGATATTACAATAAAATCAATTACAAGTAAATCAATATCCGATGCATGATGTCAGCTCAAATGCATTTACAATAATAATAAATAATCTCCATAACATGTCGTGTTGATCTGGAATTGATATGTCTGTCGGTGCTTATCTTGGACCTATTTGCCTGTAACAACAAATATGCAAACTCAAATAAATAAATAACCAAATCTTCAAAACCAAGTGATCGAATAATGTCTTTGACATAACCAAGTAGTCTCCAAGTCATTCCTAGTACTGACAAACAATATAATCTGTCGGTGAACCAAATACCAGTGACTGTGCATAAGTCTCTGACTTGCCGGTGAAAATAACCAAAGATCTCCAAGTGCTGATAAGTGTTGACAAGTGATGAGAGGTGTTGACATCAATGACAAAACCATATCAACATATCCAAAATACCAATAGAGGGAGGGAGAGGGGGAGAGAGAGAGCTCAAGGGAGAGAGAGGGAGGGAGGAAGGTATGGATCTCTACTTTTATCTTTCTCACTTCATCCCTCCTTCCTTCCCTATATATTTAACTCCCCTAACTCTCTACATCCTTCCCTTCATACTCTCTCTCTCTCTCTAAATATCACCTCCACTTGTATCTATCTAACCTATCTATATATCTCTCTCTCCTTCTCTTTTCACCTCTCTCTCTATCTATCTAGGTATTAGATAAATATTTAAATGGGGGAGTGCAAAAAGGTAGGTAGATTATATAGATAATAAGATCTTAGTTATTACTGAAATTTGCTTATGTTTGAGAAATTATAATATCTAAAGCTTGGGGAGAGAGGAGAGAGTGAGGTAGAGAGAGGTGAAGAGAGGACGAGAGAGATAGGAAATTAGATTGGTCTAGAGCTTAGGGGAGACAAATAGCCTGAGATAGAAAGTGAATGATGATACATGCCCACTTATTAGTGAAATTTGACTAAGTCTAAAAAATTATAGGATCTCCTAAAATCTTGAATTTTGATTATGACTCCTAGAGATGTGAAACCACTCTCAAACATCCTGACAATATATACATAAAAGACAAAGAGAAATGCAACTTATACTTAAATGTTATATTTTATGTATATATCCTACTGGAAAACCTAATGGAATGCTAAATGAATTGCATACAAGTCTATATTACTAATCTAACTTTATTAATTTGAAACTCGTACATGGTTTCTCTTCTTAAAACCCCATACGTGATTTTGTTTATTAAAACCTCGTATGTGCTTAATATTTAAAATACCTCGTACATGCTTTAGTTTATTTAGGCTTGTGAATAGGGTTGGATGAAAAAGTTGTGGGTTGGAAGTTTGATTTCCCTCCATTTCCCTCATTTTTGATGTGTTTTGTTTTATCAACTTGGTTTCTTGAATTTGTCATCATTAGGTTTACACTTCATCAACTAGGTATTTCTAAAATTGCCACCATATTTTCACCCATCTTCTAAGAATTCTAACCATATAATTATTTTTTAAATTTTAACAACAATTACATATTATTTTTGAATTTCTATTACAAGTGTTTCCATAGTTCTCTGATGCAGGAGCATCCCTGGTTCATAGCAATCTTGCATCAACCAAAAATATTTCCTTTTTGTTTTGCTTTCTGTTTGCAGTTTCAACATTTCATTATGTGTTTCCTAGATTTGGCTCACCGAAACTTGTGGATTCGGATTTTTCTTGAAGACTTGATCAGCTTCCTTACTCCCAAGCTGTGGAATATTTGGATCATTTTCTAGCAAGTTATCATTACTGGTTTCTGAGATAGTTTTCTGTCACTGGTTGCTTGGACCTATTTACATTGGTGATCTACCGGATCCTTTTTGTAGCTTCCAGAGGCCTAAGCATTGATTTTGATGTTCCTTGGCATGTGGATGACCTTTCCTTGTGATCTACACTTCATCCTTTGGATTCTCTACAGGAATTTCTTTGGCCGAGGCCGACCTTGTTGGTTTTACACGTTAGGTCTTGTTCTTCAGATTTTTATCCCTTTTTGGGTCGACCAGATCCCCTTGGATCATATAAATCATTGTAATAAAGCATTAGAATGTAATCAAAGAAGTTAGACAGAGCTTAGAAGATAGAACTTAAGATTTGAGGTCTCGGTTGTGACCTGTTCTATATTTTGAGCATCTTTTAGTAGGCATGTGAGCTGGTTACTGTAACTCAGTTGTTACCAGTTGATTGTAATCAGTTTTCATGATATAATTCATTCTGTTCTACATTGCCTCCATCAGGTCCTTGTGTTTCTGTTGTGTTTACTCTTGCTGACCGGTCTGGACTAATCTCTTTGAGGTCCCTCATAGCCGGTGATTGCTTCATTCTCAGAGACATATGTGTACAATTTTTTTAATAACTTTTGATCTACTTATCCAAATTTAAAAAAACTTTATGTATTATTTTAGTGCACTTAATTATTTATAGTTTAAAAAAAAAAATTGCATTTTCGATTGTTTTGGTGCAAGTTATGCTTCACGCGCAAACATGTACCTGATTTTCAAGATGTACTTGATTTGAAACATTATTAAAAAAAAGTACTCAACAAAAAATTACAAAAAACACATAGCTTCTAGTCCTCACTCTTAACTATCTTTCTACCAAAAGAATTGTCAAAATACTAAATCTAACTATGAATTTTTTGATGCGCACATTAAACACTATGTTATGTTTTTCAGAAAAAATGAAGATCTATTTTTCGTGCACGAAGGATTTTACCCCCTTAATCTTATCCAATTTTGAGAAAAAATTAATAGTTTGGAAACTAGATTGAGAGTAATATAATCTTTGGTCTTTGAGTATTTTCATATCTTGAGTGGATGACTCTCAACTTTCTCCTCCAACTTTAGGTTTACCTGATTTCAAAAAAAAAAGTGTCCACTTATACCCCCCTTTTTGCACACCATCTTGGTGAACTTACTCTTATGTTTACTATGTTTTTTTCTAAATTGTTGTAATTAGTTTTTTTTAAATAAAAAAGGGGCTAATTAGGAATTAGAGGAAAAATATTAAACCATATAATAAAATTTCAAAAAACAAATGGTGCACTAGAGAAGAGAATCTTCTCTAAAAGCGTATAATTGGTTTTTTTATAATGATAAACTATTAGACAAAAGGGGAGACCAACTCAAAACTATCAAATTCTAGTATGTTGGAATTTAAAACATTATTATAAAGAAAATATATTATCTATTTGGAAAATACAAATTAGAGAAAAATAAGCTTGTTTCGATTTATTTATTTATTTATTGGGGGGAAGGGGTGAACTAGGACACCCTTTTTTCTGAATTTTTCAGCAATAAAAAATCTACCTATAACTATATTAAAAAAAAATTTGAATTTTTTTTTTATAAAAATAACAGACAAACTTCATGAATATCTCTACATTTCATCAATGCACACCATTCTAATATTCAAAACAAAAATGCCACTTTTATGCAGTTAAAGTTGAACTATTTTTGTTGTGTTGGCTAGTTTCTTTATAAAGTATGACACACGTTTGTACTTCTACCCTTATCACTCAAATTAAGGACTCTTAGATGTTAAAAATCTATTTATTGGTAGGGACACTTGACCTTCCTACTATTGAATAATGAGGCATAATATTATGCATATTATTGGGAGATTAACTTTCTTTTTTGGGGATCTCAAAATACATGATAAATTTTCCCTTATTAGACTTAGCTATGTTGTTATGAGTTTCATTTAGGGGTTGTTTCCATTTGTTAGTACAAATATTTTCAAGTATGAATTGAATTATATAATGATAGGGGTTTTATACAAGCTAAATTGATTTAGATATTGTATAAGTCCTTGATTAGGGGAGGTTTGTTAGAGTTGTGAATTAGTTCTTCTAGGGATGTCATAATGTAAAAAGGAAAAGTATTTTTTTAATCTTCCTCAAATGATAAAGCTTAGGATGTGATAAGTATGAAAAAATCCAAAATGATCGTTGTGAGTAAAATATATTATAATTTTACACCAACTCAACTAATCATATGCATCTAACAAGGCCTCCGACGTGTAAATATTGTAAAATTTGACTAGTCTTCATTTTGAAAAAAGAATCTATAAATGTTTTTTTTTTTTTGATATTTATCTATTCTTCTTACCTTTCTCCTTACACAACTAGTTCTTGTAGGTTCTTAATCATCTCATTAATCACCATGCACATAACCCCTATTATTTGTGTGTCTTGTTGGTCCTAAGAGATAGAAATGTTGATAGAAAGAACTTCATTTTAGCCCTACATGGCTTGAAAGTGATTTTGTACCCTACCCATTCCTATAATCCTTAATATTCTATTTATTATCATTAAATTATCACAACTTAAGTGTTCCACCCTTAAATTTCCCCTCCCATAAAAAAATATTGATTCTTCCATAAATGTATTTGAAAGAGAGATTAGTTCCAAAAAAAAAAAGTACTTCTAGAACAAGAACTTTTCTATTTTTTATAGTTCTTGCAACTTTATATGTCACCTTATAATTATAATGATAAATGAGTTTGATTGTTCAAATAAATTACATTTTATAATATATGACATATTATAAGGTATATGCAAATAATATCTAGAAGGACAAAGGTCAAAGATGGGCATTAGAATTTGGACCCATGCATTGGGACACCATAAATATTGTGGTTTTTTCTTTATTACTTTTTAGATTCTTTGGTTCTTGGAGATGGAATTTGTATGATTAATTTGTAAGTATTTTTATTTGACTAACAATACCCTGGAACTATATGCTAGTAAAAATGATGAAAGAGGCATAACCTTATATTCATTGTAACCATTTTTATTGTTGAATGATACAATTGGCTCTACTTTTGTAGTGCTAGGTTTTCCTCTGAAAAGGATTTTCCCACATAATTATCTTGTTATAGTATATTTTTTTATATGTGTTTCTCATTCTTGTAGTTGTAAAGATTAAATAAATTGTGTAGGAATCTCCTTTATGATGACTTTAGGATGAATTTTCTGTGTACCTTATTTCCTTTGAATCACATATATGTTATATGCATTTTACAAGAATGATCCATTCACATTAAAGTTTATTACATAACATATTCTTTATATTGTTGGAAATAAGCCACACCCAAACCAATGATGGGTTAGCCAAAAAGGGGCCAATAGCTCAGCTAATAGACAAATCCAATAAGAAATGTAATGTCTTAGGTTAAATTCCCACCTTCTCCATATGCGTTTTTACACAAAATGTCTTATCAAAACTAGGCTAGGAGCCTCAAACACCTACAATGTGGCTTACTTGGGATGTTGGAAAAAAACCCACACTTAGACACACAATGGGCTAGGGAAAGAGGGGCCAATAGCTCAGTTGGTAGAGAAATCTAGTAGCAAATGGAATGTCCTAGGTTTAAGTCCATGTTGGTCCATATGAGCTATACATCAATATATATAGATGAGGTACATGTAGACTATTGGGATTGTTTTAATTGATATATTTTATTCAAAATGAAATATCAGTTCACATGTCATATATATCTTTATTTCATACATATTCTACATAGGTAAATGCTTAAAATTTTCACTAATTTATCCATGATTCACTACAAGTAAGATTGCATTGAAATCAAAATAAAATTTAGTAGGATGGTACAAAACGAATTTGATAATTTTGTATTTCTAAAATGAATCAAGATATATTTATTTCATTTATTCATCTATAACTTGTGTGTAGCTAATGTAGATATTTCATATACTTCTTTGGATTTTCTTAATCAAAGAAATTATGTGTTAAGGGTGAATGAGTTTTTCTAATATACAATCTTGTTGTCTTGATGTTGATCCTACTTTAAATATATAGGTATACTATTTACCCTTCATTGTTGTTTCGGCATCACATAATTCAATGATAGCCTACAAGAGTATTTGTAAATTTAAATCATTGAAACATTAATCAATTTCAACAATCATTTATAATTTGGTTCTTAATTTTATATAGAATCATTTATTTCATTCTTAATGATGCCGATAAGCCTTAGTTTTCATATTGAATAAAAAAATATTATCAAGTTGAACTATTAGAGTGAGCAAGAGCTTATATTTAATTTAAATGGTTGATAAACCTTACATAGGTTTCTAGTTTAAGCGATCTCTCATATTTAACTTATGATGAATAATGCACTTTCTACATTAAAATAAAATGTAATCCAATCAATCATTCACATGAAGGGTGGGTGGAATAGAATCCCAACTTAAAACTTAATTTGAGATACTAAATACAAAAAAAATGCAATCATATCACAATGTAGATGAAAAAATGATAGTTGGAAGAGGAGGAAGGTCTATATATTGAAGATTATCTAAACAATCATAGAGGATCTGGTTATTACAAATAAGCTCCCAATCTATAATGGTATAATTCTCTTTTTCCCTTTTCCTTTTCTTGATCACCATGAACAATATAATTGAAATAAACAAGAGTTGGCCAAGGATACTTGTCACTATTATGCTACATAGCATTGTTTTAACTTATATTTTATTCAAAAAAAAGATTACTTCATATGTCATATATATCATCATTTTATACATATCCTACATAGGTAAATGCTAAAAATTTTCACTAATTTATCCATGATTCACTACAAGTAAGGTTGCATCAAAATGTAGTGTCCTAAAATTGTGACACTTGCAATTTCGACTGCATTTGGGTCTTCACGATGGCGGCGCAACATTGAACTTGAATGGAGACCTCGAAACTTGCTTGTGACATCAAAAACTGCATTTTTCTACACCTTGGCATGATCCCTCCTTGCACCCTGTTGTCCTAGGAGATGGGACCATGGCGCCCAGCGCCTTGGTCCTTCAGGACTAGGGCGCCTAGCGCCCTAGTCCCCCAGGACCATGGCGCCCAGCGCCCTGGTCCCTGGCCCTATTTTGGGCCCAGTCTCCTTTTGGGCATCGGGTCTTGAAGTTTGCAAATTGGAAAATATTGTTTCTAGGTTGGCCCAAGGTTAGGAAAATCAGTCTCTCAACCCTAATTGACAAGTATATAAACTACTTTTCCTCTCCTAGAAAGAGAGGAAGGAAATAAGCAAGAGCAAGAGGCGAAAGCGATATTCAAACATTCAAACATTCAAGCATTCAATTATTCCTTCAAGCAATTGAGCATTCTAAGTCCCCATTCAAGGCTAGGTGTTGCATTTAAGACAAGGATTCAACCATTGAAGAGGAGATCACTTACAACACATAACACATAACATACATTACACCTTCGCATGTAAGAATACAAACATTCTTACAACAAGGTATCAGTACTTGTTTACATTACAAACATTTACGTTTACAGCATTCTCATTTCTTGGTTAATTCCAAAACCGGGGTTTGACCTAAAGGAAAACCCCTAATCCCTAACCCCCCAATCATCCTCTCTTTTCTGTGTGTAGGTTGTAGGTACGCGGCTGTAATTGAAGATCTGGAATCCTTGTGCAGAGACGAACAGGTCCCCCTTCGTTTCGTGGATTTTTCGAAGGACCGTGTGCACGCCGGGCGCCATTGTCCCGTCAACTTTCGCTCAAACTTGCAGAACAACACTGTCTTGACATTTTACTGCTAATTCCAGGCCCGTAGCTTCATCCCGTATCCCTATCTCTATTTATAAGTGAATCTTTCTTACTTTACATGCATTCCTAGTTCAATCATTCTATCTATATTCTTTACAAAAGAGGGCATCCTTGATGTCTTAACCCTTGAAACTCATTTAGAATCCAATCCTGCATTGTGTGGGATTGGATCTTGTGGGTTTCAACCCCTCTTTTGAATGTAAAGTCTCTCCTAAGTGAAAACCATCAACCCTAGTGACCTCCCTTCTCTCTCCTTGGAGTTGGGGAGGGGAGAACAACTAGGGTTCGATTTTTCCGCTTTACATTTTGGTGAACCCGACGTGAACATCCTAATTTTGATTATTCATGGTTAGATCTGAAAATTTTGTTTCCTTTATTACATTTCCATGTTTGATCTTTTGTAAATTTTAGAGGTTAATTGCATAAAAACCCTAAAATTTTCTTTTTAGTAATTAAGCTTGTGGAATGTTTAATTGTTAATGCTTGTTTCAGATTTACCCTTCTATTGCAAATTGTCAATTCATATTTGTGCTTTAATTCTGAAAATTAAGTGGTTAAATGTCAAAACCCTAATTTTTAAGACCTTCTTGATTCAACCTTTGACTGATAATTTCACTAATCAAAACTCTTCCAAATCGGTTGTAACTTTGGATTCCGCAATAAAATCACAAAATCTCTCATCCCTGAAAATTTGGAAAAAAGTTGCGAGGACCGTGTGCACCCCGAGTGCCATCGTCCTTGACATTTTTTCTGAAATTTCGGGAGATAGATCTTACTGTATTTTTCTACTAAAATCCAGAATTTTGGCTGATTTTATCAATTTTAACACTTTCAAAATTAAAGTCAAAGTTGGTCTAGCGATTGCTTGGATTGAGGCTTCTAATCATTCAAAAATCATTGAAATTGAAATTCATATCAAAATTGTGTTTCTTACAGTCCTAAATCTGAAAAGTGTGTTGGCATTCATTCGAAATTTCAGTGCTTTATTCAAATTTTTCCAGTTTGTGACTTTTGAAATTAAGTGTTTAATTGCAACAACCTTGATTTCCATTTTCAAAATTGAATTTTGCGTGAAATTGAGTCAATTCTTAAAATTTCAAAACTTGCATTGCTTTTAGTATTCCCTCTAAAATCATAAAATTCAAAATTTCAGTTTCCCCCTCTTTTTCAAAATTCAAATTTTACATTTTTCAACAATCTTGGTAGGGTTCAATTTTGAGATTGCAACTTTAATTTGGCCTATCTACAGATCGTAAAATCACTCAATTTTTTCAGATTAGCTTTAAAATCATCATAACTTTCATCCCTGAAAATTTCAAAAAAAGTTGCGAGGACCGTGTGCACTCCATTCGCCACGATCCCAGACATTTTTTCTGAAATTTCGAGAGATTGTCCTGATTGCATTTAACAGCTTAAATCTAGGAGATTGGTTGATTTTATTGAAATTTTCTACCTGTAAAATTCAAAACCTTCTCTCTCTCTTTAGTGCATGAGTTTTACAACAATAAGTCCTACTTACACTATTCCCATTAGACGAAGCCTTAGAATTAAGTCCTTCCAAGGTTTAATCACTGAGGAGATGGAACCTAATTTGAATGGCCTATTTAACGAGGACATGGGTAATTCCTCTAATCCTCTTAATGATGAAGAAGCTCTCCATGAGGTTTCTGTAGAACAACTTTCAAAATTGGATAACCAATTTGATGATTTTCGACAATGGATGTCTCAAGAATACCCCGATAGTCAAGCTCTTCCCTTAATTGAGGGTCTAAAACGTATGGTTCAAAGTGATAAGAATGGAATTGATATTTTGCGTGGTATTGCACACATTGTGGATTTGAATGTGATGCCTATGAAGAGTTGTGCCAAAACTTTAGGTTATACACAACCTCCTACTCAAGTTAATCATTCTATTCCTTTGACAACTCCTATTGCTAGTATACCTACTTTTACATCAAACATAATGACTACTTCAATACAAGACATTCCGCCTATGATCACCAGTCATGGGGGCAATCCCTCTTCTTCAATCAACCCTCTTCCTTCATTCAATCCGACTTCTTCATTCATTCCTTCAATGAGTGTCCCTATTACATCTCCACAAATGAACATGACGCAAGGGGGCAATTCATTTAACCATTCCATTCCTCCTTGTAGTGTTCCTCCTTTCCAATCATCTCCTATGACTAACTATCATAGTGTCCCACCACCTTACTCTCAATCAATACCTTCTTTCAATAACATAATACCTCCATCATAATCTAACACATCTAATATGAACTCTTCAACTGAAGCGACCATTAACAATCTTGCACAAACTGTCTCTTCTTTGCAGCAACAAATTCCCTCTATGAATCAATCTAAGTTTAGTGTGCCCACATTTGATGTTGCAAGCCCACTTTCTCTTGACATTGTTCGAGCTATCCCCCCTAAACATGTTGAAATCCCGCATTTGGAGCTTTATAATGGTAAGGGTGACCCTCTAACACATGTTAAGACCTTTCAAACAATATGTACCGATTTTGCTTATGACCAAAGGTTGCTTGCAAAAATGTTTACTAGAACATTAAGAGATAAAGCCCTACAATGGTATTTCTCGTTGGCTTCCTATTCTATTACTTCTTTCGAACAACTTGCAAATGCTTTTATTCAACGATTTCAAAACAATATAAGTCCTAAAGTTACTTTGATTGATTTAATGCATTGTAAACAAGGTGTTAAAGAAAAAGTGACTGATTTCATTGGTAGATATAAACATTTGTATGCTCAAATTTCTTTTCTAGTACCTGACAATGACATTCAAAGAATCTTTATTTCTAATTTACAAAAATATATTAGAGAAAAACTTTTGTTTTCTGAGTTTACTTCTTTCCAATAGTTGTGCGCAACTCTTCACAATTATCAACTGACTATGAGTCAAATGGAACAAGCAAATCCTATGGCTCCGAGTGATAAGGGTGATAGTAGTCAACAACCATTTGGGAAGTTTAAACCAAACAGAGAGTCCATTAAATTCAATGAAAACATCATCAACAACAATGTGAATGCAGCATCAGGTGTACCTCCTATTTCTAAGTTTTTCAAGAAAGAAAGAAAGTTTACTCCTTTGAATGAATCATTGCATAGTATTATGAATAAGTTATTGGAACAAAATGTGCTTACCCTCCCTCCTATAAAGCAAATAGATCCTACAAAGATTAATTCACCCTATTTTGATAACAAATCTTTTTGTCAATTTCATCGTCATCCGGGGCATGATACTGAAAAATGTTTTGCTTTAAAGGATAAAATTCAAGATTTGATTGATAATAATACTATCTCTATTTCTGGTGTGAATGATAAAGGCAACACATCTGTAGCTCCTCCTAACCAAAATCTTAAGATTTTTACTGATCCATTGCCTTCTCATACCTTTTAATTTGATTGATGCTAATGATTCCTCTGTCTCACCTGATGATCTTGTGTCTATGACTCCGAATGTGATTAACTTTGTAGAGCAGCAGAAAATCCCTAAAGAACCTTCCATCACCTTTGATTCCAGTGAAACTATCAGGGCACCTGATGGTCCTTTATATATAGTTGCAAAAGTAAAGAATACACCTTGTCGTGGAGTGCTTATTGATCCTTCTTGTATGGTTAATATCATTACTGAAGAATTTCTTTTTACTTTGCAATTGAATCAAGTGATCTATGACGAAAAAAATGTGGTTGTGAAATTATTTGATTCATTTTCTTCTCCTGCAATTGGTTCTATTACATTACCTATTGAGGTCCATAACAAATCCCTTGATGTGAGCTTTGCTATTATTCCATCATCCGAACAATTTCCTGTGAAGCTAGGCTATCCTTGGCTATCTTCCATGAAAGCTATTTCTTCTCCTATTCACACGTGTTTGAAATTTTCACATAATGGTGAAGTTGTTACTGTCAATCATAGCCTCTTTAAACCAGCTGAAAGAACTTCTAGCGTTCCTATTGATTACTTTTGGCCTAAACAATTCCAATCTCTTCCTCTGCGAAGTGATCATCTTTTCAAATCTTATCAAAGGTGGAAAAAAGATATGATCCTATCTCTAAGTGAACCTAGAACACCCAAACTTGATATTCCTATCATTCTTGAGAAGGAAGTTCTTCCTTTGAAAGATAAAACTAATATCTTTCCTCAAGAAGATTCCCAACCCATCCCTATGAATGTGACTATGCCTATGACTAATAAACTTCCTAAAAGTAGACCTATACCTCCTCATCATGATGGACTTGGTCTCCTTCCTAAACCAAATATTCCTCCCTTATATGTAGCAGTTCCTCCTCCTTCCTCTTATGGAGAGAAGAGACCTTCCTCTTCTCCTATTATTCAACCTAAGAGACCACAACCTAAACACCCAAGTGAAAAGGATGAGAACATTCCTCCTCCTCAATCTTCTCAACTTCCTACTAAGACTAGACGAAATCGTTCTGCATGTGAACGCCGACGAAAGCGTCGTCTTAGAGCTCAGGCAGCTGCTTCTCAAACTTTGCAATCCCCAAAAACAGCTTCAGCTAGTATTATTCCATTTTCTCCTCAGCTGAAGATTGAGCCGAAATCTCCTAAACATAAGATGCATGATGGTCTTGATCCTGTACGAGTTAAAGAACCTATTTTTATAAATCTTGATGATGATATAGAAGAAAATGTTATTCATGATGAAAATGTTACTCGTCTTCATTCTGATAGTGAATATGAATATGTTGATGTTGATAACCATTTATCTAACGAATTTTCTAAAACACTTATCCTAGCTCCTAGACAAGAACAACGTGGCTCGAAACATGAACATAGCCCTTGTTTGGATCTTGTGATAGCTCCATCTGCTGTGTTGGATGTTCCTCCTCTAGCATGTTTCCTACCTTCCCGAAATATTGATCAGCAAGATCGGGGGGTAGATGACGTGCTAGACTAGTTTCATTAGCATAGCAGACTCTCTCCTCCTCTCTTGATCTCTTTTGTTACTTCTTCTATGTGTTATTCTCATTCTTCTATTTTTTGTCCTTAGTTTTGTCTACTTGAGGATGATGCAAAGCATTGAGATCTCTTTTGGTCTCTCTCATGTTGACTCAAAAGACACATGTGTTCCCTTCTTCTAGGTGACCTTCCTTGATTGGGGAATGAAGAACAATTATGCATACATACATATGATATACATGAATTATCATACAGCATACTGACCCCGAGGAAAGCGAAGTCACCTTGTGCTTTGTGTTTTGTGTCTATTATCCTTGGGCTTATCTCACACTTGGGGGCTAAATCCTTGTGATAACGTGCTCCTTTCTCATTTCTTATATGTATCACTACCTTAAAGAAATTACCCCCGATGAGGCGTGTGCGATCTCTTTAACGTAGGGGGGCATACATCCCGTTCATATCTTTTCAAGATACTTCAAAATTTCTTGGCGAATTTAGCTTTGCCTTGAAAATTGTTGGTATTTTTCTTGCATGACTCATAGTGAGGGAACCTTACTACTGATAGTCATGGTTCTCCCTCGTGATCTTCCCTTTTACTTTGTCAATCAAAGTCATACGATCCTTAGTCCACTGGGGGCTTGGTGTATCTTGCCTCCTTGACGTGGTAAAAGTATCTCAATGTTGTTTCCTTGTACTTTACCGGAAGTATGAGCGTACGCTTATACTCCCGCTAAAGTGGGGGCTAAATGTAGCATCCTAAAATTGTGACACTTGCAATTTCGACTACATTTGGGTCTTCACGATGGTGGCACAATGTTGAACTTGAATGGAGACCCCGAAACCTGCTTGTGACATCAAAAACTACATTTTTCTGCACCATGGCATGATCCCTCCTTGCACCTTGCTGTCCCGGGAGGTGGGACCATGGCGCCCAGCGCCCTAGTCCTTCAGGACTAGGGTGCCCAGCGCACTGGTCCCCCAGGACCATGGCACCCAGCGCCCTGGTCCCTGGCCCTATTTTGGGCCCGGTCTCCTTTTGGGCATCGGGTCTTGAAGTTTGCAAATTGGAAAATATTGTTTCTAGGTCGGCCTAAGGTCAGGAAAATCAGTCTCTCAACCCTAATTGACAAGTATATAAACTACTTTTCCTCTCCTAGAAAGAGAGGAAGGAAATAAGCAAGAGCAAGAGGCGAAAGCGATATTCAAACATTCAAACATTCAAGCATTCAAGTATTCCTTCAAGCAATTGAGCATTCTAAGTCTCCATTCAAGGCTAGGTGTTGCATTCAAGACAAGGATTCAACCATTGAAGAGGAGATCACTTACAACACATAACACATAACATACATTACACCTTCACATGTAAGAATACAAACATTCTTACAACAAGGTATCAGTACTTGTTTACATTACAAACATTTATGTTTACAACATTCTCATTTCTTGGTTAATTCCAAAACCAGGGTTTGACCTAAAGGAAAACCCCTAATCCCTAACCCCCCAATCATCCTCTCTTTTTTGTGTGTAGGTTGCAGGTACGCGTCTGTAATTGAAGATCTGGAATCCTTGTGCAGAGACGAACAGGTCCCCCTTCGTTTCGCGGATTTTTCAAAGGACCGTGTGCACGCTGGGTGCCATTGTCCTGTCAACTTTCGCTCAAACTTGTAGAACAGCACCATCTCGACATTTTACTGCTAATTCCAGGTCCGCAGCTTCATCCCGTATCCCTATCTCTATTTATAAGCGAATCTTTCTTACTTTACATGCATTCCTAGTTCAATCATTCTATCTATATTCTTTACAAAAGAGGGTATCCTTGATGTCTTAACCCTTGAAACTCATTTAGAATCCAATCCTGCATTGTGTGGGATTGGATCTTGTGGGTTTCAACCCCTCTTTTGAATGTAAAGTCTCTCCTAAGTGAAAACCATCAACCCTAGTGACCTCCCTTCTCTCTCCTTGGAGTTGGGGAGGGGAGAACAACTAGGGTTCAATTTTTTCGCTTTACACAAAATAAAAATAAAAATTAGTAGGATGGTACTAAAATAACTTGATAATTTGGGATATTACAATATATGTTTAACAATAGTAAGAATGGTGATGGCCAACTTTGCAACTAGTGGGCATTGGGCAACAAAAATAATTCAAAAAAAAGTGAACAGGGCCCATGGATGGTATCCTTGTGGTGATGCTACGAACCTCTATGGTACTGCTATGTAGAATGCATGATAGAGGCCATCAAGGTCAACTGGTCAAAACCCAATGAGACATAGGGAAAGGCCCACTCCCATCTAGAAAAGCACATGGAGCCCAACAAATTTTACTAACTCTATATCAATTTGAGCACAATGGAAGATTTCCTATCCTAACAACTTCCCTCTTAGTGTTGTAGGGGTTCTTTCTTCTCCTAAAAACATTATACCTGGCAGGGTCCCCTTCAATCCAAAACGTGATCACAGAAACCACTCATTGTCTCTTCTCTCTAATGGCTTTGGTAAAAAGGACTATCATAACAAACACAAAAGATCTAGGTGGAAGAAGCACTGATCAAGCTAAATGATCCCTCAAAATTGTGATAACCAGAGGATAGTCATTAAGAAATTGGTTTGCAAAATAATCCCAATCTCACTCTCAATGGAGGAAATAACAACCCTTCAAAATGTTTGTATAATGGATGGAGAAGCTGTTGTTAGGGTCACAATTATAGATGAATCTTTGGCTCCCCAAATCATAGAACTCAAGAATTGAGCTCTCATAGGTAAGCTATAGAATCTCACTCTTGATATTGATGTTCTTACATCTTGGATTTAGTCCATTTGGTTTGGATTTGTGCATGTATTCTATATTGACAATGTGAGAGGATTTTTCATTGTTATTTTATTAAATAAGTTTGCCCAAGATTATACTCATAGGATCAAGTCCAACTTCTTCAAATGTAATGGTCTCTTTACCTATCATTGGAACCATAATTTTGATCCATCAAAGTGCTAGATCAAATTTGCACCTTTCTCGATTTGATTTCCTTTGCTTCCTCTTAAATATAAAGACCTAGATATTATCCATACACTACCAAATCAGATTGGTACCTCAAGCAAGACCTTCAACCCTTTGAGTTCACACACCTTCCTATTCGAGTCTATGTGCTAATAGACCTGTCCAAACACTTCCCCAACGCTCTTCATATTCAGTCTAAGTTTGGGAAGTTTTTTTAGCAGATCATCGAGGAGGATCCCCATCTAGTGGAGACAAATATGCAATATTCAGGGTATTTCACATCTATGTGCATGCCTTTTGAGGAGGATTTTTTTAGGGTTTGTGAGGACCAAACCTCAAACCCTCTTATTTGTTAAAGTTATAAAATACAAGATCACGGAACCCAGTGAAAACTTGTATGCAAATAACCTATCACAACAATGGAAGATTCACAAAACACAAAGATTGTTTTGAAAACCTAGAGCAAAAGAATACAATAATAATAATTAGATAATGAATTACAAAAGGGATCAATCCTTATTAAAGGAGATAAAAACCTAAATAGAAAAAAACCTAAAAGCAATTAATAATTAATAATGAGTTTATTAATATTCCTAAGTTTAGCTTCCTAAATTTAACTTAAGTGAAATAGAGAAAAGGTGACTTAATTATTAAATCAATATGATTTAATTAATTAAGTAAAATAATACCTTTTACTCTAATACCTCCCCTTAAGATGAAGCTAGGGAGAAGCTAAAAAAACTAAGAACTAGATGCTAGAAAGCTAAAAATGGGTCCCGACAACAAGGCCTGATGAGGTACCCAAGTACAATGAAATATTTGTAAGATGGAGAAAAAGGAGAAAACCTAGTGGGAAAAAAATCCTCTCCTAAAAGAGATGAGAGCATGCTAAAAAAAAATGAAGGAAGGCAGGCTTGACAAAGACCCCCCAAGGACAACTTCCTTCACCCTGAGCATAGAGTGCAACTGAAGATAGTGCGATGATGCCAAAGGTTTCATAAAGATGTCAGCAACCTGCTCCTCTATAGGAATGTACTCCAAGGTGAGTGAGCCATCCTGAATCAACTTCCTAATGAAGTGCATGTGGATCTCAATGTGCTTTGTTCGCTGATGCTCCACTGGATTGTGAGAAATGTGTATAGCACTCTGATTGTCACACCAAAGAAGTGTGGGACTATCAGGAGAAAAACCGAACTCTGTCAACAACTGTCAAAGCCATAAAATCTCCTAGATGGCTAACACCGCTACTCGGTACTCAGCCTCTATAGATGATAATGCAATAGTAGATTGCTTCTTGCAAGACCATGTGATAGGAACAAAACCAAGACAAAAAACAAAGCTAGAAGTAGACTTCTGATCATCTACATCACCAGCCCAATCTGAGTCACTGAAGCCAACTATGTGAGGAGCCCCTGAGGTGTAGTGAATTCCATACTGTAAAGTGCCCTAAATATACCTCGAAATATGTTTGGCAGCTTGTCAATGGCTCTCATGTGGATCATGTGAGAACCTAGAGACAAGGCCAACTGCAAAGGAAAGATCAGGACGCAAATATGTCAGGTACAACAAATTACCAACCAACTGCCTATATGATATAGAATCTACTAAAGGATTAAAGCAAGTGGAGGACATAACAACACCCAGCTGAAATGTTGTGGGGGTAGGCTTGCAATCAAGAATGCCAAAGCTCTGGATCATGTCAAGAGCATACTTTTGTTGATATATCAAAATCCCATCCAAAGACTGAACAACTTGTAGACTAAGAAAATAGTGTAGAAGACTAAGATCTGTCATCTCAAACTGCTCCATGAAAAATCTTTGAACACTCTAAATCATAGAGGATGAGATACCTATAATAATGAGATCATCAACATATAGCTCAAGAATCAAAAGATTACCCTCTAGACACTAAATGTATACTGTGGGATTGGAATGATAGTTAGTGAAGTGAGAGGAGAGCAAAAAAGAGTCCATCTTCTCATACCAAGCCTTAGGGGCTTGTTTGAGACCTTATAATGAATGCCTAAGTCTATAAACCAAAGAAGTGTCCTGTACAAACCCCTAAGACTACTCCATATAAATCTCCTCATGTAAGTATCCATGCAAGAAATCACTCTTCACATCTATCTGAAAAACTAGCCATCCCTATGAAGCTGCAAGTGATAGAACAAAGATAATAGAATTCATCTTGGCAATAGGAGAAAAGATCTTAGAGTAATCAATACCTCAACCTACAAAAACCCCTTCGCAACAAGACATTCTTTGTACTTATCTATCGAACCATCTGTAGCATACTTGGTATGGTACACCCACTTGCACCAAACCAACTTTCTTCCCTTAGGAAGATCACAAATATCCCAAGTATGATTCTTCATCAAAGAAGAATACTCCTCATCCATAGCCCTATCCTACTCAGGCTGACCTATCACCTCTAAAAACCACTGAGGATCATCCAAAATGGCATGACTCAAGATACGAGCACTCAAAGTATGTGATCATGTATGATGGGTATCTGAAGGGTCACCTGCCATAGATCCAGGTGCCTCTATAGTAAAACAGGCCTACTTGGGAAAATATCATGGATTTGGTGGTGGTGGGGGTGGTGTACCAATATCTCTATCATCCTCAAGAGATGAAGAGGGAGGAGTAAGTAGTGAGAGAAAAGCTAGTGAAGGAGAATCTATCGGAGTAAAGCACTCATCAAACTGGACATCCCGTCAAAACAAGATCTCTGGAAACAAGATCAAACAACATGTATGCCTTAACATCCTCACATTAGCCAACTATAGTGTCATAAAATTATGACTCTAGCAAATTTTTGACCACATTAGGGTCCTCATGCATGCGAAATCAAATCTCCTAGCCTAATAGGAGACCAAAAACTGGTCAACCCATAGAATTTGTTTCTCCCTTGGCCTCCGCACCACCCTGTCTGCACTCTGCCTTAGAGAAAGGGGTAGGATAGGGGAATGTTGCCCTTGTTCCCCCTATGATAGGGGCACGATACCCTTTTCCTCATAGGATAGGGGCATGGCACCTCTGTGCCTGCCCTATTTTGGGGTAGGACCCTTTCCTGAGCTTGCATTGTAGGCTGTACAGTGAGCGGGAAAACTTCCCTAATGTTAGCCTATGACAAAAATCAATTTCATTAACCCTAATTGGCATCTATTTAAGTTGCATTTCCCTCTCATTTGGATAAGTTCAATAAGATGGATAAGTTGGATGAGTGGGAAGTTTACATGAGACCAAGCATTCAAGAGCATTCAAGTATTCAATCATTCCTTTCTAGCATTGAGCATTCTCAAGTCTCCCTTCAAGGCTAGGTGTTGCATTCAAGTCAAGGATTCAACCATTGAAGAGGAGATGTCTTTCAACATTGAATTACATACAAGCATTTCTATCAACATTTCTATCACAACCTCCCTTGAGGTGATTTACATTTTAGTGTTTCATTTACATTTACTTGCAAGTACTTTCTTTCATTACTTAGTTAATTCCAAAACTAGGGTTTGACCTGTAGGAAAACCCCCAATCACAACCCCTTTTCCTCTCTTTTCTATGTGTAGGTTACAGGTCCGCAACTATACTTTTAGAATTGGACTCCACTTGTAGAGGCAGATAAACCCTTTTCATTTGGTGGATTTTTCGGAGGACCATGTACATTCTCGCCACGGTCTGGGAAACTTTTCCTCAAATTCACAAGGCGACTTTGTCTCGACATATTACTGCCAGATCTAGGTGCACAACTTCATCCCATAATCAAGCAAAAAGATGAAGTCTACTGGTAACGTACCAGCAACTTCTGCACTGGTAAATATAGATATTTCTTCTTATAAACCAATGACACATTGTCAGAGGACAATAAAGAATATTAGGAGGAAAGTGCTTGATGACTTAAAGGAATATTTTGATGACTTTAATGATAGTGAGAAAGAGGAGGTAGAACAGGAGGTCATTAAATATTTATGTGTTAATGATCAGCCACCTTTTGAGATTAAATATGTTACTCCAAATTCTTTTTATAATTCTTTAGATAATAAATGGCGCATTGCCATTGAGAGAGAATAAGAGATCATGGAGAAAAATTTTGCACAATACTTTCCTGATGCTTCAAATTCTGAGTTATTTGAAATTATGGATAAGAACAAAGGCATCTTCTTTATGAGAAGGAGGTGACTCAGGTTACTAGAAGGTAAAACTTTTGAAGTAGAAAAGGATACACACATTCATGTTAAAGCTGCTATCAAAATACACCAAGTATCTGAAGCCACTAGGAAGGTTGATCAAGAACCTAACCTATCCTCAGGCAAACCAGATGAGGTATTTGATACTCAAGGTGAAAGAGTGATAGAACAAATTGACCCTATTGATGTTGATGCATTAGATAATGAGGATGTCACTCCTGACAAAGAAAAAGCTGAGAAAGAGAAACAGGACAAAGAGAAAGTAGAGAAAGAACAAGTGGAAAAGAAAAAGAAAGAAGAAGATAAGAGAAAAGAAGAAGAGAAGAAGAGAGAAGAAGATAAGAGAAAAGAAGAAGAGAAGAAGAAGAAGAAAGAAGAAGAAAAGAGGAAGGAAGAAGAAAGGAAGAAGGAGGAAGAGAAGAAAAAGCAGGAAGAGGATAAGAAGAAGGAAGAAATGGAGAAGAAACAAGAAGAGGAGAAAAAGAAAGAGTCAGAGAAGAAGAAAGAAGAATAAAAGAAAAGAGTGGAAGAGGAGAAGGAAGAAAAGAAGATAAAACAAGTGGAGATTAAGACCAAAGAAGGAGGGAAGACTCCTAAGGCAACCGGTGATCAAACCAAGCAGGTTGATTCCACCAGTCCTATTGATCTAACTCTTGCATGTCTGACTCAATTAGTAGATGAATCTAAGCTACTTCGAGCCATGAAACTTGTAGAGGAGAGACTGGAAGAATTGCAGAAGAAGAAAGAACAAGATGTCATACAAATTGCAGTTGACACCCTTACCAGTCTAATTCCCAGTACTAACCTCCCCAGTACCAACTCCTCTCTATCCAAGCTCAAACTTCTTTGTACAATAGTAGAGGACTAGGTACAATGCTTGGAGGATGTTGCTCAAGCAACTGCAAGTAAGAACCATGAAAAGGCACTTAATATTGCCTTAGTCAAGCAAATGAATGAACTTAGGACACAACTACTGAAGTAGAAGGATAATATTAGTGTTTCTATGGGTGAGGGTAAATTACTTCTGAGTAAAATATGCCAACCCCATCTATTTTGTGAAGATGTGCTCAAACAAAAAGCTCAACTCCAATTGAAGTTACAGGAATATATCAGCAACTTCAAGATGCCCTATGACTTATTCACTGCCTATGGACAAATTGTTCATCATTTTCAGCATCAGACTGCCAAGATGGACTTAGAGATCAGCAACCAGACTCAAGATTTGAGGGAGCTTCAACTGCTCCTATTGCCAAAACTGCAGGTTCTTCAGAGATGTTTTCTCAACTTGGAAGCCATCATGGTAACTCAAGAGCTGAGTACCATCAATGTAATGGAAGAACTGGCATTCCAGATGAAGACTAAAAGTGAGATTGCTACCTCGCTACTTGAGTCATGGACATTGTGTTGGCAAAGGGGGAGTAGTGTACATTTAAATTTTGGTGAATGTTACCATTTTATGCACTTGTAATTTTTGCAAAGGGGGTAGTGTATATGCTTAGGGGGAGTAATTTTGATTGTAGAATCTTTTGTAATATTGTTGTAAAAACACATAGATGTCAAAATTTTCCTAAGTGTTTCCATCAATGCCAAAGGGGGAGATTGTTGGTATTTTTATGACGTTTTGATTTTCATTGATGGACACACACTTTCTTGATGTATGAGTTATGCTCAACCGGTAATTGTTCCAACCGCTATTGTGTATTATTGAATGTATAGTCTTTAGACTATTGGTATTTTGCAGAAGATGGTTTACTAGTGATAGATTGACTGAAGATCCCAAGCGGTATGAAGACCCCAAGCGGTTTGAGGATATCAAGTGGTACGAAGGACCCAAGCGATAGTTAACTTTTGATCGGAACACTATGATCTTCCAGTCTTCATTTTTGACAACTGGTAATCAGTATATTGTATTAACCGGTATATATCTGTGATAAGTTACCAACCAGTATTACTGTAATGTGTGATGAGTTATCATCCACTGACACTTTGGTGGTGTGTTTGTGTTGTGTTACCAAATGTGTCTAGATGCACTGTACATAGGAACTTGTAGTCTAATTCTATTGGACTGACATGAAATCAGATTCCTTTATAAGGACATCATGTCTAGGGTTTGTATATGTGAGATATAGAATAGAAAAGGTTATGTGTGATCATTGAAGAGAAGATTATGTCTATTTGAAGAGATAGAGTATGGAGATATTGAAGACTGAAGTAATGCTGAAATGCATTAACAAGGAGCTGTCAAGGATCTAATTAAGCATACTGTGCTATTATCTAGATCATTCACTTGTTGATTACTCACATCTTTGACAAGTCTGAAACCCTTAACCATGTAGGCCCAACAAAGTCTTTGTAAATCCTCTAACAAGGTGGTTCACAACTGTGGATTTGAAATCCTTAAACAAGGTAGTCTTTAACAGGACTTATCTCCTAACAAAGATCTAGATTCCTAGCAGGATCTGTTCTGGTGAAGAACATTGTATGACCTTAACTAGTTTGACCTTAACCAATATGGTTACTATTCTGCAGATAGTTACTTGTGAGTTTCTTCTCACCACGGTTTTTCCCATTTGGGTTTCTATGTCAAATATCTCGTGTTATGGTGATTGTGATTTTGTGGGTGAATGCTTTGTTTTCTATTTGGTTTACACTTATCTTAACCAGTTTATTAGTGAATTTGTTGCACTGGTTATCTGCTAAACTATTTAAAAGATTGATTACAGTATTTTTTGGTATACTAATTCACCCCCCCCTCTTTGTATTCATGAAACACTTGTAAGCTTTGCTCTTGGTGGAGTAGCCAATAAATATGCCTTCATCACTCTTGGCATCAAACTTACCAACATAATCACCTCTTTTGATAAAACATCTGCTACCAAAAATCTTAAAATAACTGATATTAGGTGATCTACCATACTAGTACTCATAGGGACTTTTATCCTTACCTCTTTTAACTAGTATCCGGTTCATTGTGTAAACAATTGTACTAACAACTTCTCTCCAGAATGTCTTAGCTACACATCCTTGAATTAGCATAGTCCGTGCAACTTCAACTACTGACTGGTTGTTCCTTTTTGCAATACCATTCTATTGTAGTGTCCTAGGTGCAGAAAGATGCCTCTTAATTCCATTGTCTTCACAGTATCTAGTGAATTCCTCTGAAGTAAATTCATCACCTTGATCAGTTCTTAAGCACTTTATCTTCTTTCCACTTTCATTTTAAACTAAGGCTTTGAAAGCCTTAAACTTGCTAAATGCTTATGTCTTGTGTTTCAAGAATGTGACCCACATCATCCTTCAAAAATCATTAGTAAAAATCATGAAGTACCGATCACCTTGAATACTCCTAGTCCTCATTGGTCCACAAAGGTGGGTATTAACCAAATCTAGAAAATGTTCAGCTGAGAAATATTTTCTCTTGAAGGTTGAGGATGTCATCTTCCCTAACTGACATTCCTTGCACAAAGAATTCATCGGTTTATCCAACTATGGAAAACCTCTCATTAATTTGGACTTACTGATTTTTACAATGTTATCAAAGATTAAATGACAAAATCTTTGATGCCAAAGACAACTATCTTCCACTTTTACAATTAAACAATTGTTGACTTTAGAGCTTAAATGAAACAAGTTACCTCTGTTCTATTTTTCAGTTGCAATCAACTCATCTGTGCTTCCATAAATCTTGCAGACTCCATTCTTGAATTCCAGTGGGTAACCTTTGTCATTGAGTTGAGAAACACTCAAAAGATTATGTTTCTGTGCTTCAACCCAGTAGACATCATCTGCACTTCTTTTACCAATCAAAGAGATGGATCCTTTCCCTTTCACCATGCAAGGTGAGTCATTTCCAAATCTCACAACACCTCCATTAAACTCTCTCAAAGTAAGAAACTTACTTCGGTCACCGGTCATGTGGTGTGAACAACCACTGTCTATAATCCAGTCATTGAAAATATCCATGCGAGAGACCAATGCCTTCTGATATGATATCTCTTCTTTAATAGAAACAAAGACAATATCATCATTTGCATCTTCCTCAGATTCTTCATTTGTAATTCCTCCATCCACTGCAATGAGACAATCTCTTTTACCTTTTCCTTTAAACTTCATATACTTCTCTCATTTTTGCTCATTATCTCCATTTGGATAGTTAGCAACAATATGTCAAATCCGGTTACATGCAAAAAATCTCAAAGGTAGTTTACCTCTGTACTTACTAGTACCTCTAGGTAACCGCTTGGCCAACAATGCTTCAAGCTCGATCAGACTATCTTCATCATCTACCTCTCTGTTGGATCTAGACTCATGACTATAGCTCACTTCTCTGCTTTTTCTTATCGGTACGGTTGAAACTAAGGCTCTAAATGCAGATTCTGATTTCTGAACACTTCCATCAAAACCATTTAATTCAAATGCAGTTAATTTTCCAATGATGGAGTCAAGAGTTACCTTTGTCTTATCAATAGACTTGAGTTCTTGAATGGCTAAAAATCAGATAGCGTAGACCGGTAGAAGGGTTCTCAACACCTTGCTAACCACTATGGTATCCTCCACTGTACTTCCAACACTTTTGATCTCACCAACTATCTCCTTGATCCTCTAACCATACTGTTGAATGTTTTCACCTTCAACCATCCACATATCATCAAATTTCCCTCTAAGACTCTCTTCTTTAGCAATCTTAGCATGCTCACAACCGCTATAGATATCTTCCAGTTTCTTCCATACTTCATATGTAGTCTCAAATCCATGAACATTAACATACTCTGAATCAGACAAAGAACTGATTATGGCCTCCAATGCTTGATTTTTCTCCTGTTGCTTCTTCTTTTGATCATCTGACAAAATCCCACTAGGCAAGTTATATTTAGTAACAACATGCTCCCAATATTGACTCCCTAAGATCTTGATATAGATCTTCATCCCATCACTCCAGATTCTATAGTTTTCCCTATTGAATTTTGGACCTTCTTTCTTCATCATGTTCTCCTAGATCTTTTCCTCAAGCTATTACACTTAAACACAAGAGGACCTGAAAATATCTCATACCAATTGATAATATGATGAAACTATAAGGATCCGATCAACTATTGAGAGGGGAGGGGTTAATCAATAGATAGATAATAAACTAAGCTTTCACCAAACTTAATTCCAACTCAAAAATCAATCACTAAACTAATCGGTTTAGTCACTATATCAAAAAATGCAACTACACTATCCAAATTTATCGGTTGACCAAAAACATCAATGATACAATGCAATAGATCTGAAACTCACATACCATTTAACCAAAATATTAAACCACTTTACTAACATTAGTAATAGCTCATTTCAGATCACTTCTAGTCATCTAAACATATCTAAGTAGATTTACCAGTTAATCATATCAACCATATCAAAACACATCCATAAAATCATTCACCACTTGACACAATGATTTTTCACATGGAAACCCAAATGGGAAAAACCACGGTGGGGATGAATACCCACAAGTATTTTGAACTCTTTTGAAGTTCACCCTGTTAGGAGCCTAGCCTTGTTAGAATCTTATTCAATGATATCTTGTTAAGAACAGATCCGGTTAAAGATCACTCATTTAAGGGATTAACTACAATACCCTATTAAAGGTAATACCCTATTAGAGGTAACCTTAGTAGAGGATTTCAAATCCAAGCTAATGGATTTCCTAGTTAGAGGATTTAAACAAGAAGCCTATTAAAGATTACTCATTTAGGGGATTTAACTATTGTAATGGTTAGGGAACAACAAGTTCTTTGCTGATCTGGAAATAGCACTATCTTTCTTAGTCAGATCCTTTTATGCTCCTATCTTCTTTCACAACATTCTGAAGACACTCCTTTTGGTTTGGCAACAATCACTCTTCCACACTTAACCAAATTGCCAATACAATTTACAAATAGCTCATCTACCTTAAATACAAATACAATAGGTCAGTAACACAACACAAAACCTAAAAATCTCATAGAGATTACAAACATATTGATTCAAACATAACCGTTAGATTACATAGCAATCAACTACACATTGTTTTAGACAAATTGAACCGCTCCTAGATCACTACATATCAGATCCTGTAACTCATCACGTGTTTTTCACTTCATGCTATGCATTTGATCAATCCCAAGATAAACAGTTATCTTCATGTGCCAAAACCACTTTGAAACTCATCACGTGCATCATGCATATGTGGCATCTTCATCTTCGATCATCATTCGGTCATAGATCATAACAACCGATTCACCAAGCTCCATCGGTTAGGTTTCAACTTATCACCTGGTTAGGGTTACCGTTTGATCACTCTTCTTCAATAACAATACAGGTTTCCTTCACTTATTTACTACTAGTTGCATTACTACATGATTACCAGTTGCAATACAACTTCATTACCGGATACTATTGACATCAATGACAACACTATACTTCATCAATGCAATCTTCATGCAATGCCAATATAGTATTCCTACTTTTACCTCCAACATTATGGCTACATCAACTCAAAATGTCATCCCTAAAACCATTGATCATGGTGGTAATCCCTCTTCTTTATTTAATCCTACATATTTACCTATGTCTTCCATAAGTATTCCTATTATCCCTCAACCAATCAATGTGACACAAGGGGGCAATTCCTTCAACAACTTTGTTTCTCCTTTAAGTGTTCCTTTTCCTACCCAATCATCACCTATTCCAACTTATCATAATGTCCCACCACCTTATTCTCAATCCAAGCCTTCCTTCAATAACATCACACCATCTTCTCAATCAATAATGTCTAACATCAATTCTTCTACCGAAGTGATAATTAATAATATTGTTCAAATTGTGTCTTCCTTACAACAACAAATTGCTTCTATGAGTCAATCCAAGTTTAGTGTGCCCACCTTTGATGTTGCGATTCCACTTTCTCTTGATATTGTTAAAGCCTTGGCACCTAGACATGTTGAGATCCCTCAATTAGAGCTCTATAAGTGAAAAGGTGATCCTCTTACGCATGTCAAAACATTTCAAACCTTGTGTACCAATTTTGCTTATGATCAAATATTACTTACAAAATTGTTTACAGGAACACTAAGAGATAAGGCTTTACAACGGTATTTCTCTTTTCCTTCTTATTCTATCACTTCCTTTCAACAATTGGCAAATACTTTCATCCAACAATTTCAAAACAACATTGGTCCTAAAATCCCTTTGACTGATTTAATACATTGTAAACAAGGTGTTAAAGAAAAAGTGACTGATTATATTGATAGATATAAGCATTTGTGTGCTCAAATTTTATTTCATGTACCTGATAATGATATTCAAAGAATTTTCATTTCTAATTTATAAAAAGATATCAAGGAAAAGCTTCTTTTGTCTGAGTTTACTTCCTTCCATAGTTGTGTGCAACACTCAACAATTATCAAAAGGCTATAAGTCAAATGGAGCAATCCACTCCTATGGCTCCAAGTGATAAGGGGGAGAGTGTTCAACAACCATTTGTGGAGTTCAAACCAACAAAAAGCTTCATCAAGTTCGTTGATACAACCAAAAACAACAATGTGAATGCTACAACAGGTGTGCCTTCTATTTTAAATTTTTCCAAAGAGAAAGAAAATTTACTTCTTTGAATGAATCTTTACATAGTATTATGTCTCGGTTGTTGCAAAGAAATGTTATCAAAATTTCTCCTATAAAACTAGTTGATGCTTCTAGACTTGCATCCCCTTATTTTGATAACAATTCATTCTGTCAATTTCATCGTCAGCCTGGTCATGATACTGAGAAATGTTTTGCATTGAAACATAAGATTCAATATTTGATTGATAACAATACTATATCTGTGGTAGGTGTGAATGATAAAGGGAATAAATCAACAACTCCTCCTAATCAAAATCTTAATATTTTCATTGATCCCTTTCCTTCTCAGACCTCTAACGTTATTCAGATTGAGCCTAATTATTTCTCTTCTGAGGAATTCACCTCTATGGCTCCGAACTTGGTAAATAAGGTAGAAAAACAAGATACGCCTAAGGATATTTGTATTACATTTGAACCTAGTAAGACCATTAGAGAACCCGATGGCCCTTTATACATAGTTGCAAAGGTTAAGGATATCCCTTTCTGTGGTGCCCTTATTGATCCCTCTTGTATGGTTAATGTCATCACTAGGGACTATCTTTTTAGTTTATGATTGCATAAACCAATATATGATGCTTCTAATGTGGTTGTAAAGTTATTTGATGGATTCTCTTGTCCTACCATTAGCTCTATCACCCTTCCTATTAAAGTTCATACTAAATCCATGGATGTTGACTTTTTTATCATACTCTCTTCTGAGAAATTCCGTGTGAAGTTGGGCTATCCTTAGCTATCTTCCATGAAGGCTATTGCTTCTCCAATCCACAAGTGTCTGAAATTTCCTCACAATTGAGAAATCATAACCATGAACCATAGCTTATTTCGTCGATCCGAAAGAAGCCTCGATGTTCCTATTGATTTCTTTTGGCCTAAACCATTTCAATCTCTTTCATCAAGGAGCAATGCTATTTTTCAATTTTATCAAAAGTGGAAGAAATATATGATCTGATCCTTAAGTCAACCTAGATCCCCAACACTTGACATTCCTATTATTCTTCAAGATGAGGTTCTTCCCCTCACAGATAAAACTAATCTCCCTCCTAAAGAAGACCATCAACCTATTCCTATGGATGTGACTATACCTTCTCCTAAGAAGAACAACAATATTCTTCCTAAGGTTAGACCTGTACCTCCTCCTCATGATGGACCTATTGAACACAATGTACCACTGAGAGGGGGGTGAATGAGTGGTTCCTAAATTCCTTTCCTTTTAAAAACAACTTTAGAATACCAGTTATCACCCTAAGCACTAAATAATCAAACATGTAAGACAAATGTAGATACCAAAGAGGAAAACACACAAATGCAACCCACAACACCAGATGTATGAGGAAAACCCAATATGGGAAAAACCTCAATGAAAAATGTTGTCGGAGTCTACTGCTCCAATCTAGCCTCACAAGTGAAACAATGAATTACAATTATTTAGGGCACCAACCCCTGCACCAAGCTCCAACTTGGTGATGTATAAAGAAATACAATTTTGGTACAATTATAGCATCTAGTTGTAAATGAGTTCTGCAACACCTAACCAATAGATTTTTGTCGGTTAACAGTCTTCTCTTCTTCACTAGTTCTCACACTGCCGATTATCAGATTACACTCTGATCACTCACCGGTTACTCTTAGCCTCTCTTCTTTCTCTCTTAGCCTCACATCACACTATGTCACACTCAGATGCCTTCTTGATCAATCACACCTCACCGGTTATCTTAACTATTAGACCTGCAACAATTTACCAGTTACTCTGTCTCTATCAGTTAAACCCTCTCACCAGTTCGCCTGCTAACTCACTCTGCAACTTTCTTTGAATAAATTCTAAGGAAGATGATCTTTCTCCTTTCTCAAGCTCTCTTCTATCTCATTCTTCACATCAAGTATTTGTGATTTCTGTCTCGAGCTCACATATTTATCATCTAAGGTTCCCACAAAAAACCACATTCAAACAGTGCAGTGTTAGGTTTTGCCTTCACCAATTCAATCCATATTGGATTTGATTCGATCTAATTTTCCAAAGAGATGATCTTCATGTCATCAATCAACACCACCAATTTCTCACATTCTAATGTGCATTTACTAAAACTGGAGGTCTAAACCTTACTTTTCTGCTTTTCTCGGTCATACGCCATTAATGGCTTGACTATTTCCTTTATCAAACGGGTACAAAGATCAAATCTTCTTCTAGGAAAATTTCAATCACATGCCAGCTTGTCTTCCTCAAGCCACAATCTTCTGGCATCCTCCATGACTTGCGATTTCTTCATAAAAGTCGACCTGCTTTCTTACTATTACATTGATGCACACTTCACCGACCTGTTCTTTATCATCACTTGGCTTCCAGCTATCATCTTTGTCAACATCCACCTCTGCTTGGTTTATTATGTTAGTTTGACATTCTTTGTTGACCAAGATTGAATGTCAGTTCAATTTACCTTACTGGTATAACCAACAAACTGAACAATCACTCTTACCGACAATACATCCTCTTAACAATTCATCTTGCCTTCCAGTATGTCTTCATGCCATTCTTTCTATTTTTCTCACCAGGTGTTTTTGTGATTCATATAACTGATAATATGATGAAACTATAAAGATCCAATCAACTACTAAGAGGGGGGGTGAATCAGTAGATAGAAAATTAACTAAACTTTCACCAAACTTATTTCCAACTAAAAAATAACTCACAAAGTTTACCGGTTTAGATACTTAACCAAAATTTTAGTAGCACAATTAAAACTTACCGGTTGATCAAATACTTCAGTGGTACAATGCAATAGATCTGAAACTTCAATTCCCTTTGACCAAAACCTTTAACCACTTCACTAATACCAGTAATAACACATTTCAGATCACATCCAGTCATTTAAATATATCTATGCAGATTTATCAATCATTTATATCAACCATACCAAAAGCACATCCACAAAATCATTCACCACTTGACACAATGATTTTTCACGTGGAAACCCAAATGGGAAAAACCATGGTGGGGATGAATACCCACAAGTATTTTGAACTCTTTTGAAGCTCGCCCTGTTAGGAGCCAAGCCTTGTTAGAAGCTTATACAATAATGTCATGTTAGGAATAGATCCGGTTAAGGATCACCCAATTAAGGGGTTGACTACAAATACCTTGTTAAAGGTAATACCCTATTAAAGGTAACCTCGGTGGACGATTTCAAATCGAAGCTAATGGATCACCTATTTAGAGGATTTTAACAACAAGCCTATTAAAGCTTACCTGGTTAAGGGATTTTACTACTGTAATGGTTAGCGAAAGATAGGTTCTTAACTGATCAAGAAATAGCACTTCCTTGCTGAATCAGATCCTTTACTACTCCTATCTGCCTTCACATAATTCTATAGATACACCTTCTGGTTTGGCAACAATCACTTACACACTTAACCAAATTTGGCAACACATAATTGAAACAAATCATCGACCTTATAATAAAATGCATTAGGTTGGTAACACAACACAAACCCTACAATCCTCATAGAGATTACAAACATATCGGTTTAAGCTTGACCGTTATATTATATACAATAAACTTTACATTCTTCTAGGCATCTACAACTGCTCCTGGATCACCGCACTTTGAATCTTGTAACTCATCACACATTTTTTACTTCATACTATGCATTTGATCATTCCAAAGATAAATGGTTATCTTTATGTGCCAAAACATTTTCAAAACTCATGACATGCAACATGCTTACATGAAATCTTTCTTACCGATCATCATTCGGTCATAGCTCATCACAACCAATCTCCAAGCTTCATTGATTAGAGTTCATCTTCTTAACTAGTTAGGGTTACCGGTTGATCATCACTGCATCATTACCGGTTGCTTTACTATCTCATTACCAGTTTCTATTGACATCAATGACAACATAATACTTCTTTAGTTAAATCTTCATGAAATGCCAACAATAGCATTCCACCTCTTCATCACAAACAAACAACCAACCTTCATACCAGTTTATGCCTCACCAATAGGCCTGCTTTACCGGCAGATGACATAATTCATGTGTACCGGTAACCTTCCTTCTGTTTTCTTACTCACATATGGATTGATATAATATTTCTTACTTTTGTTATATCGGTCACCACTTCTTACACACCGGTGACCATGCCAAACCGGTTGACATCAATGACAACTTAATGCCAATAATGCCAATAGGACCCGGTCTCCTTCCTACACCTAATATTCTTCCTTTGTATAGCGTAGTTCCACCTCCTTCCTCTTATCGAGAGAAGAGGCCTACTTCTCCTCTTGTTCAGCTTAAAAGACCTCAACCTAAACCTTCAACTATTAAGGATAGAAATATTGCTAATTTTTCAAGTGTTCCTCCTTCTTCTGAGCCTTCCACTAGGACTTGATGGAATCATTGTGTGAGAATACACCGACGAAGATGTCGAGTTCGATCTTGTGAAGCTATCCCTCAAAATACTCAATTTCCTTAGACTCCTATAGTTGACATGAATCCCTTTTCTCCTAAGAAACATGTTTAAACTACATCTCCAAATCATAAGTTGCACAAAACATGTGATGGCTTTACTCCTATTCATGTTCTTGCTTCTCTTTCTCTAAACTTTGATGAAGAAATGGGTGAAAATGTTACTCATGATGGCAATACAACTCCTAATTCTTCTGATAGTGAGTATGTATATTGATGTGGACAAGCATTTATCAAATGAATTTTCACAAACCCTAATCTTAGCTCCTAGAATCGAACAAAGTGAGTTACAACATGAGGATAGTCCTTGTTTGGATCTTGTAATAGCTCCACCTACTATTCTCAATGTCACTCCTCTTGCGTTGTTCTCGTCTTCCCAAAATAGTGATCAACAAGATCAGGAGGCGAATGTCATGCTAGATTAGCAATATTAGCACTATAGATCTTCTCTCTCTCTCCTTTCTTGTTGTTTTGTGACCATTCTTCTATGTGTTTCCCTGTTCTTCTATTATTCCCTTAATGTCTACTTGCGGACAATGCAAAGCATTGAGATCTTTTCTTGGTCTCTTTCATGTTGACTCAAAAGACATCCTCTCTTCCCTTTCTTCTAAGGTAGTGTCCTTTGGGGAACGACGACTATTATATGCACATATACATACATGATATACATGAGTTATCATACAACATACTGACCCCGAGGAAAGTGAAACTACCTCATACCTTGTGTTTTGTGTTCATTATACTTGGGTTTATTCCTCAATTGGGGGCTAAATCCTTGCGGTAATGTGCTTCTTGTCTTCTCTCTCTCTTGGGTGTATCCTACCTTAAATAAATCACTCTTGATAAGGCGTGCATGATCGCTTTAACGTGGGGGCATATACTCCACTCATATTTTCATTCTTGATAGTTAGAATTACTTAGTGAACTTTGTTTTTCTTAGTAATCTTTGGTATCCTTTGTTTCATGACTCATAGTGAGGGGAACTTTGCTACTTGCAATCATGGTTCTCCCCTTCTTGATCTTCCCTTTTATTTTGTCAATCGAAGTCGTAAGATCCTAAGTCCACTAAGGTCTTGGTGCATCTTGCCTCCTTGACGTGGTAGAATTATTTCAATCTTGTTTCCTTGTACTTTACCGACAATATTGGCATACATTCATACTCCCACTAAAGTGGGGGCTAAATATAGTGACATAAACTTGCAACCCTATAAATTTTTGACAGCATTAGGGTCCCACGTATGCAAAATCAAATCAACTAGCCTGATCGGAGATCGAAGATTGCTCAACACTTGGAATCTACTTCTCCCTTGGCCTCCGCACAACCCTGTTGACACTCTTCCTTGGAGGAAGGGGCAAGACAAGGGCATGGCACCCCTATCCCTGCCCTATTTTGGGGCAGGACCCTTTCTTGCACTTGCATTGTAGGTTGTGCAGTGAGAGGGAAAACATCCCCGATGTTGGCTTGTGATGAAAAATCAGTTTCATTAACCAAAATTGAAATGTATTTAATTTTAATTTGTGCTCTCATTTGGATAAGTTCAATAAGTTGGATAAGTTGGATGAGTGGGAAGTTTACATGACACCAAGCATTCAAGAGCATTCAAGCATTCCTTTCAAGTATTGAGTATTCTTAAGTCTCCCTTCAAGGCTAGGTGTTGCATTCAAGTCAAGGATTCAACCATTGAAGAGGAGATCTATTTCAACATTCAATTACACACAATCATTTCTATCAACATTGCTATCATGACCTTCCTTGAGATGATTTACATTTCAGTGTTTCATTTACATTTACTTGCAAGTAATTTCTTTCATTACTTGGTTAGTTCCAAAACTTGGGTTTGACCTGAAGGAAAACCCCCAATCCCAATCCCAACCCCTTTTCCTCTCTTTTCTATGTGTAGGTTGTAGGTGCACAACTGTACTTTTGGATTTGGACTCCATTTGCAGAAGTAGAGAAACCCTTTTTCGTTTCGTGGATTTTTCAGAGGACCGTGTACAATTCCTGCCACGATTCGGGAAAATTTTCCTCAAATTCATAGGGCGACTTTGTCTCGACATATTAGTACCAGATCCAGATGCACAACTTCATCCGATACTCTGATCTCAAGTTATAATAAGTTCTTTATCACTTTTGCACTTAGTCTCTATACATAATTCAATCAATTCCTTTCCATTTCAAATGGGAAGAGGGGATCAACTTATCATTCCCATTTCGTTCAGAATTATATCTTCTTCTTTGGACATTGAGTCTAGTGAGTTTTCCTCCTCTCTTCCAATGTGATGCATGAAAAGTGTTTGAAGGGAAATCCATAGTGAAACTCTCATCTCTCCTTGGAGGGAAAGGGTAGTTTTCCTCTTGATCTCTTATTCACACATTTTTCACCCACCATTACATTTTGGTGACATTACACCAACAAAAATGAGTGGTCGGCTCTTCCTCTCCATGGCTTTCCTCTGAGCATCAAGAATAAATTCCCAAGCCTCATAGCCAAATACTTAAAATGTAGAAACATCAGGCTTGACATGGGTCCAAGCCTCCTTAGGAGTCATATGTCGTAATGCCTTATGAGGCATCTGATTCTAAATATAAGTGGCATAATTGACTGCCTCAGCCCAAAAAGAAGAATCCATAGACTGTGACTAAATCATACAATTGGCCATCTCCCATAAAGTCTTGTTCTTTCTCTTAGCAACACCATTCTGCTGAGGGGTATAAGGAACTGTAAACTAATGTTGCAAACCATGCTCAATGCAAAAATATCTGAAGGCCAGATTTACATATCCCCTGTTATTTGTGCATATCCACCTAATAGAAAGTCCAAACTACTTCTCCACAAATGTCTTAAAGATTCGAAATGAATCAAAGACATTATAATTGTACCTAAGAAAGTACACCCATGTACATTTGGAGAAGTCATCAATAAATGTGAGCACATATCCAGCACTTGAAAAATAAGGAGTAAAAAATGACATGAGGTCACTATGTACCAACTCTAACGATGTCATAGCATGTGGAGATTCAATCAGAGGAAAATAATCTCGATGATGTTTTCCAAGTACACAACCTCGACAAACATCATCAGTACACTATGGTTGCCCAATCACTAGTGCCTGTGTACTCATTTGCTATAGATATCTGTAATTGACATAGCCAAAATGCTCATGCCAAAGTATTCTCATTGTGTTTGCATGTTCTATAAGAGATGAACCTATACCATCTGTCATGTAAAAGCCATCAAAACTGTATAAGAAGGATGCAGGATCAACACTCCCAGTAGCCACAACCAAATCAGTATCATGAAGGTCTCGAATAACCACATCATGTGGTGAGTAAAAACTGTCTTACCAGTGCCAAAATGGAATATCTAATAGATGGAAAGGAGGTTTGTCGAAATATTGGGAACAATAAGGACTTCCTAAAGACAATCACCATCTAATGGAATAGGACCTGAACCCATAATGAAAAGATGTGGGGAGTCACCAACTGAAATCTGTGAAGTGCCACAATTGGTAAGTGTGGTGACAAACTCCTGAGTGTGTTTCATATGGTAAGAAGCACCAAAATCTAGGATCCAAGTGGATCCTGAAGGCAATTTTCATGCAGAAAGAGCATGACCTTTCCCTATGGGTGGGGAAGGTGTCTAAGGTGAGGTGATGTGATGTTGTTGCATGGCCTCCTCTTAAGCCTCTAATCATTTCCAACACCTGGGAACTAGATGTACTTCCTTGCCATAGAAACTGTAAGGTTCACTTGATTTCTTCTTAGTCTTGGAGGAAGAATTGCCCTGCTTAGGGTTGGATTGTGGTTTAGATTTAGACTTCGGTGGAAGCCTGGAGGAACTCTCACTGCCTACTAAATCTGTCTTCAACTTCTATTTCTGTTTTTGCTTCCCCTTAGATGGTTGAGCTACCAATTCTTGGTTCTTAGAACTAGGGAGAGTATCCAACTATGTGAGGTAAGATTTCTCTCATGTCAACCTATCACAAAATACCTCAAATGAAGGCATGGTAAATCATGTGTCCAAAGCATCCATGGTGGAATAGAAGGTAGAAGATAATATCTGAAAGGAACCTCTAAGCATCAGGAATAAATGACCAAACCTCACAACCAAATACTCGAAATGTAGAAATATTGGGATTGACATGGGTCCGAGCCTCCTCAGTAGTCATATGTCATAATGCCTTATGAGGCATCCAATTATGAATATATGTGGCACAATTGACTGCCTCAGTGCAAAAAGAAGAATCCATATACCATAATTGAATCATACAATTGGCCATCTCTCATAAAGTATTGTTCTTTCTCTCAGCAACACCATTTTGCTGAAGGGTATAGGGAACTATAAACTGATGTTGCAAACCATACTCAGTGCAAAAAGCTCTGAAAGCCTAATTTCCATACTCCCCCCTGTTAAATTTGTATATTCACCTGATAGAAAGTCTATACTACTCCATAAATGTCTTAAAGACTCAAAATCAGTCAAAGACATCATACTTGTACTTAAGAAAGTACACCCATGTATGTCTGGAGAAGTCATCAATAAATGTGAGCACATATCCAACCCCTAAAAAATAAGGAGTCGGAAATGAGATGAGGTCACTATGTACCAAATCCAAGGGTGCATAGCATGCGGAGATCCACTCAGAGGAAAACAATCTTGGTGATGTTTTCTAAGTACACAACCTCGACAAACACCATCAATACAAGAAATCTATGGGAGCCCAATCACTAGTGCTTGTGTACTCATTTGTTGTAGATATCTGTAATTGACATGACCAAAATGCTCATGCCAAAGTCTACTCACTATGTCTGTATGTGCTATAAGAGATGAACCTGTACCATCTGTTATGTAAAGGCCATCAAACCTGTATAAATAGGATGCAGGATCAACACTCCCATTAGCCACAACCAAATAAGGATCATGAAGGTCTCGAATAACCACATCATGTGGTGAGAACTTAACTATCTTACTAGTACCAGAGTGGAAAATTTGATAGATGGAAAGGAGGTTTGTCGAAATATTAGGAACAACAAGGAATTCCCGAAGACAACCACCATCCAATGGAACATGACCTTAACCCATAATGAAAAGTTGTGTGTAATCACCAACTGCAATCTATGAAGCGCCACAATGGGAAAGTGTGGTGAAAAACTCTTGAGTGTGTGTCATATGGTGAGAAGCACCAAAATCTAGGATCCAAGTGGATCTTGAAGGCAATGCTCATGCATAAAGAGCATGACCTTTCCTGGTGGGTGGGGAAGGTGTTTGAGGTGAGGTGATATGATACTGCTGGATGGCCTCCTCTAAAGCCTCTAATCATTTCCAACACTTGTAAATTGGATGTCCTTAATTGCCACATAAACTGTAAGGTTCACCTGATTTCTTCTTAGTCTTGGAGGAAAAGGGAAGGTGTTTGAGGTGAGGTGATATGATACTGCCGGATGGCCTCCTCTAAAGCCTCTAATCATTTCCAGCACTTGTAAATTGGATGTCCTTCCTTGCCACATAAACTGTAAGGTTCACCTGATTTCTTCTTAGTCTTGGAGGAAAACTCACCAGACTTAGAATAATTACCCTACTTAGGGTTGGATTGTGGTTTATAACTAGACCTCAGTGGAGGCCTGGAGGAATTCTCACTACCTGCTAAATTTTTCTTCGACTTCTATTTATGCTTCTGCTTCCCCTTAGATGGCTAAGCTACCAATGCTTGGTTCATAGAACCAAGGAGAGTATCCAATTGTGTGAGGTGAGACTGCTCTCGTGTCAACCTATCACAAAATACCTCAAATGAAGGCATGGTAAACCATGTGCCCAAACCATCCATGGTGGAATAGAAGTGTAAAGTGGAAAATCGAACCCTAGTTGTTCCCCCACTCCATAGAGAGAGAAGGGAGGTCACTAGGGTTGATGGTTTTCACTTAGGAGAGACTTTACATTCAAAAGAGGGGTTGAAACCCACAAGATCCAATCCCACACAATGCAAGACTGGATTCTAAGTGAGTTTCAAGGGTTAAGACATCAAGGATACCCGCTTTTGTAAAGAATGTAGATAGAATGATTGAACTAGGAATGCATGTAAAGTAGGAAAGATTCGCTTATAAACAGAGATAGGGATACAGGATGAAGCTACAGACCTGGAATTAGTAGTAAAATGTCGAGACAATGCTGTCCTGCAAATTTGAGCGAAAGTTGACGGGACAATGGCGCCCGGAGTGCACACGGTCCTCCGAAAAATCCGCGAAATGAAGGGGGATCTGTTCATCTCGGCACAAGGATTCCAGATCTTCAATTATAGCCACGTACCTGCAACCTACACACAAAAAAGAGAGGATGGTTGGGGGGTTAGGGATTAGGGGTTTGCCTTTAGGTCAAACCCCGGTTTTGGAATTAACCAAGAAATGAGAATGCTGTAAATGTAAATGTTTGTAATGTAAACAAGTACTGATACCTTGTTGTAAGAATGTTTGTATTCTTACATGCGAAGGTGTAATGAAGTTGTATGTTATATGTTGTAAGTGATCTCCTTTTAAATGGTTGAATCCTTGCCTTTGAATGCAACACCTAGCCTTGAATGGAGACTTAGAATACTCAATTGCTTGAAGGAATGCTTGAATGCTTGAATGTTTGAATGTTTGAATATCGCTTCCGCATCTTGCTCTTGCTTAGTTTCTTCCTCCCTTTCTAGGAGAGGAAAATTAGTTTATATACTTTTCAATTAGGGTTGAGAGACTGATTTTTCCGACCTTAGGCCGACCTAGAAGAATCATTTGCTGAATTGCAAACTTAAAGACCCGATGCCCAACAAGAGACCGGGCCCAAAATAGGGCCAGGGACCAAGGCGCTGGGCACCATGGTCCTGAGGGACCAGGGCACTAGGCGCCATGGTCCTGAAGGACCAGGGCGCTGGGCGCCATGGTCCCACCTCCCGGGACAGCAGGGTGCAAGGAAGGATTAGGCCAAGGTGCAGAAATATGCAGTTTTTGATGTCACAAGTAGGTTTCGAGGTCTCCATTTAGGTTCAACATTGCGCCGCCATCGTGAAGACCCAAATGCAGTCAAAATTGCAAGTATCCCAATTTTAGGATGCTACATTTAGCCCCCACTTTAGCGGGAGTATAAGCGTACGCCCATACTTCCGGTAAAGTACAAGGAAACAACATTGAAAAACTTTCACCATGTCAAGGAGGCAAGATACACCAAGCCCCCAGTGGACTAAGGATCTTATGACTTTGATTGACAAAGTAAAAGGGAAGATCATGAGGGAGAACCATGACTATCAATAGTAAGGTTCCCTCACTATGAGTCATGCAAGAAAAATACCAACAATTTTCAAGGCAAAGCTAAGTTCGCCAAGAAATTTTTAAGTATCTTGAAAAGATATGAATGGGGTGTATGCCCCCCTATGTTAAAGCGATCGTACATGCCTCATCGGGGGTGATTGCTTTAAGGTAGTGATACATATAAGAAATGAGAAGGGAAAGGAGCACGTTATCACAAGGATTTAGCCCCCAAGTGTGAGATAAGCCCAAGTATAATAGACACGAAACACAAAGCACAAGGTGACTTCACTTTCCTCGAGGTCAGTATGTTGTATGATAATTCATGTATATCATATGTATGTATGCATAATTGTTCTTCATTCCCCAATCAAGGAAGGTCACCTAGAAGAAGGGAACACATGTGTCTTTTGAGTCAACATGAGAGAGACCAAAAGAGATCTCAATGCTTTGCATCATCCTCAAGTAGACAACACTAAGGACAACAAATAGAAGAATGAGAATAACACATAGAAGAAGTAACAAAAGAGATCAAGAGAGGAGGAGAGAGTCTGCTATGCTAATGAAACTAGTCTAGCACGTCATCTACCCCCCGATCTTGCTGATCAATATTTTGGGAAGGCAGGAAACACGCTAGAGGAGGAACATCCAACACAGCAGATGGAGCTATCACAAGGTCCAAACAAGGGCTATGTTCATGTTCCAAGCCACGTTGTTCTTGTCTAGGAGCTAGGATAAGTGCTTTAGAAAACTCGTTAGATAAATGGTTATCAACATCAACATATTCATATTCACTATCAAAAGAAAGAGGAGTAACATTTTCATCCCGAATAACATTTTCATCTATATCATCATCAAGATTTATAAAAATAGGATGTTTAACTCGCACAGGATCAAGACCATCATGCATCTTATGTTTAGGAGATTTTGGCTCAATTTTCGCCAGAGGAGAAAATGGAATAATACTAGCTGAAGGTGTTTCTGGGGATTGCAAAGTTTGAGAAGCAGCTGCATGAGCTCTAAGACGACGCGTTCGTCGGCGTTCACGTGCAGAACAATTTCGTCTAGTCTTAGCAGGAAGTTGAGAAGATTGAGGAGGAGGAATGTTCTCATCCTTATCACTTGGGTGTTTAGGTTGTGGTCTCTTAGGTTGAATAATAGGAGAAGAGGAAGGAGGAGGAACTGCTCCATATAAAGGAGGAATATTTAGTTTAGGAAGGAGACCAATTCCATCATGATGAGGAGGTATAGGTCTACTTTTAGGAAGTTTATTAGATATAGGCATAGTCACATTCATAGGGATGGGTTGGGAATCTTCTAGAGGAAAGACATTAGTTTTATCTTTCAAAGGAAGAACTTCCTTCTCAAGAGCGATAGAAATATCAAGTTTGGGTGTTCGAGGTTCACTTAGAGATAGGATCATATCTTTTTTCCACTTTTGATAAGATTTGAAAAGATGATCACTCTGCAGTGGAAGAGATTGGAATTGTTTAGGCCAAAAATAATCAATAGGAATGCTAGAAGTTCTTTCAGCTGGTTTAAAGAGACTATGATTGACAGTAACAACTTCACCATTATGGGGAAATTTCAAACACTTATGAATAGCAAAAGCAATAGCTTTCATGGAAGATAGCCAAGGATAGCCTAGCTTCACACGAAATTGTTCGGACAATGGAATAATAGCAAAGTTCACATCAAGAGATTTGTTATGAACCTCAATAGGTAATGTAATAGAACCAATTGCAGGAGAAGAAAATGCATCAAATAATTTCACAACCACATTTGTTTCGTCATAGATCACTTGATTCAATTGCAAAGTAAAAAGAAATTCTTCAGTAATGACATTAACCATACAAGAAGGATCAATAAGCACTCCACGACAAGGTGTATTCTTGACTTTTGCAACTATATATAAAGGACCATTAGGTGCCTTGATAGTTTCACTAGAATCAAATGTGATGGAAGGTTTTTTAGGGATTTTCTGCTGCTCTACAAAGTTAATCACATTCGGAGTCATAGACACAAGACTATCAGGTGAGAAAGAGGAATCATTAGTCTCAACCACATTAGAGGTATGAGAAGGTAATGGATTAGTAAAAATCTTAATATTTTGGTTAGGAGGAGTTATAGATGTGTTGCCTTTATCATTCACACCAGAAACAAAGATAGTATTATTATCAATCAAATCTTGAATTTTACCCTTTAAAGCAAAACAGTTTTCGGTATCATGCCCAGGTTGTCGATGAAATTGACAAAAAGATTTGTTATCAAAATAGGGTGAATTAATCTTTGTAGGATCTATTTGCTTTATAGGAGGGAGGGTAAGCACATTTTGTTCCAATAACTTATTCATAATACTATGCAATGATTCATTCAAAGGAGTAAACTTTCTTTCTTTCTTGAAAAACTTAGAAATAGGAGGCACATCTGATGCTGCATTCACATTGTTGTTGATGATGTTTTCATTGAATTTAATAGACTCTCTGTTCGGTTTAAACTTCCCAAATGGCTGTTGACTACTATCACCCTTATCACTCGAAGCCATATGATTTACTTGTTCCATTTGACTCACAGTTAGTTGATAATTGTGAAGAGTTGTGCACAATTGTTGGAAAGAAGTAAACTCAGAAAACATAAGTTTTTCTCTAATATCTTTTTGTAAATTAGAAATAAAGATTCTTTGAATATCATTGTCAGGTACTAGAAAAGAAATCTGAGCATACAAATGCTTATATCTACCAATGAAATCAATCACTTTTTCTTTAACACCTTGTTTACAATGCATTAAATCAATCAAAGTAACTTTAGGACTTATATTGTTTTGAAATTGTTGAATAAAAGCATTTGCAAGTTGTTGGAAAGAAGTAATAGAATAGGAAGGCAACGAGCAATACCATTGTAGGGCTTTATCTCTTAATGTTCTAGTAAACAGTTTTGCAAGCAACCTTTGGTCATAAGCAAAATCGGTACATATTGTTTGAAAGGTCTTAACATGTGTTAGAGGATCACCCTTACCACTATAAAGCTCCAATTGCGGGATTTCAACATGTTTAGGGGGGATAGCTCGAACAATGTCAAGAGAAAGTGGGCTCGCAACATCAAATGTGGGCACACTAGACTTAGATTGATTCATAGAGGCAATTTGTTGCTGCAAAGAAGAGACAGTTTGTGCAAGATTGTTTATGGTCAGTTCAGTCGAAGAGTTCATATTAGACATGTTAGTTTGTGATGGAGGTATTATGTTATTGAAAGAAGGTATTGATTGAGAGTAAGGTGGTGGGACACTATGATAGTTAGTCATATGAGATGATTGGAAAGGAGGAATACTACAAGGAGGAATGGAATGGTTAAATGAATTGCCCCCTTGCATCGTGTTTATTTGTGGAGATGAAATAGGAACACTCATTGAAGGAATGAATGAAGAAGTTGGATTGAATGAAGGAAGAGGGTTGATTGAAGAAGAAGGATTGCCCCCATGACTGGTGATCATAGGTGGAATGTCTTGTATTGAAGTAGTCATTATGTTTGATGTAAAAGTAGGTATACTAGCAATAGGAGTTGTCAAAGGAATAGACTGATTAACTTGAGTAGGAGGTTGTGTATAACCTAAAGTTTCGGCACAACTCTTCATAGGCATCACATTTGAATCCACAATGTGTGCAATACTATGCAAAATACCAATTCCATTCTTATCACTTTGAACCATATGTTTTAGACCCTCAATTAATGAAAGAGCTTGACTATCAGGGTATTCTTGAGACATCCATTGTCGAAAATCATCAAATTGGTTATCCAATTTCGAAAGTTGTTCTACAGAAACCTCATGGAGAGCTTCTTCATCATTAAGAGGATTAGAGGAATTACCCATGTCCTCATTAAAAAGGCCATTCAAATTATGTTCCATCTCCTCAGTAATTACACCTTGGAAGGACTTAATTCTAAGGCTTCATCTAATGGGAATAGTGTAAGTAGGGCTTATTGTTGTAAAACTCATGCACTAAAGAGAGAGAAAAGATTTTGAATTTTAGAGGTAGCAAATTTCAATAAAATCAGCCAATCTCCTAGATTTAAGCTGTTAAATGCAATCAGGACAATCTCCCGAAATTTTGGACAAAATGTCGAGGACCGTGGCGAACGAAGTGCACACGGTCCTCGCAACTTTTTTCGAAATTTTCAGGGATGAAAGTTATGATGATTTTAAAGCTAATCTGAAAAAATTGAGTGATTTTACGATCTGTAGCTAGGCCAAAATAAAGTTGCAATCTCAAAATTGAACCCTACCAATATTGTTGAAAAATGCAAAATTTGAATTTTGAAAAAGAGAGGGAAACTGAAATTTTGAATTTTATGATTTTAGAGGGAATACTGAAAGCAATGCAAGCTTTGAAATTTAAAAATTGACTCAATTTCTTGCAAAATTCAATTTTGAAAGCGGAAATCAAAGTTGCCGCAATTAAACACTTAATTTCAAAAGTCACAAACTGCAAGAATTTGAATAAAACACTGAAATTTTGGATGAATGCCAACACACTTTTTAGATTTAGGACTGTAAGAAACACAATTTTGATATGAATTTTAATTTCAACAAATTTTGAATGATTATAAGCCTTTATCCAAGCAATCACTAGACCAACTTTGACTTTAATTTTGAAAGTGTTAGAATTGATAAATCAGCCAAAATTCTGGTTTTTAGCAGAAAAATATAGTAAGATCTAGCTCCCGAAATTTCAGAAAAAATGTCGGGGACAATGGCGCTCGGGGTGCACACGGTCCTCGCAAATTTTTTCAAAATTTTCAGGGATGAGAGATATTGTGATTTTGTTGCGGAATCCAAAGTTATAGCTGATTTTGAGATGTTTTGATTAGTGAAATTATCAGTCAAAGGTTGAATCAAGAGGGCTTTAAAAATTAGGGTTTTCACACTTAACCACCTAATTTTCAGAATTAAAGCACAAGTATGAATTGACAATTTGCAATAGAAGGGTAGATCTGAAACAAGCATTAACAATTAAACATTTCACAAGCTTAATTACTAGAAAGAAAATTTAGGGTTTTTATGCAATTAACCTCTAAAATTTGCAAAAGATCAAACATGGAAATGTAATTAAGGAAGCAAATTTTTCAGATCTAATCATGAATAATCAGAATTAGGATGTTCACGTTGGGTTCACCAAAATGTAAAGCGGAAAATCGAACCCTAGTTGTTCCCCCACTCCATGGAGAGAGAAGGGAGGTCACTAGGGTTGACGGTTTTCACTTAGGAGAGACTTTACATTCAAAAGAGGGGTTGAAACCCACAAGATCCAATCCCACACAATGCAAGACTGGATTCTAAGTGAGTTTCAAGGCTTAAGACATCAAGGATACCCTCTTTTGTAAAGAATGTAGATAGAATGATTGAAGTAGGAATGCATGTAAAGTAGGAAAGATTCGCTTATAAACAGAGATAGGGATACAGGATGAAGCTACGGAGCTGGAATTAGTAGTAAAATGTCGAGACAATGTTGTCCTGCAAATTTGAGTGAAAGTTGTCAGGACGATGGCGCCCGAAGTGCACACGGTCCTTCGAAAAATCCGCGAAACGAAGGGGGATCTGTTCGTCTCGGCACAAGGATTCCAAATCTTCAATTATAGCCACGTACCTGCAACCTACACACAAAAAAGAGAGGATGATTGGGGGGTTAGGGATTAGGGGTTTGCCTTTAGGTCAAACCCCGGTTTTGGAATTAACCAAGAAATGAGAATGCTGTAAATGTAAATGTTTGTAATGTAAACAAGTACTGATACCTTGTTGTAAGAATGTTTGTATTCTTACATGCGAAGGTGTAATGAAGTTGTATGTTATATGTTGTAAGTGATCTCCTCTTCAATGGTTGAATCCTTTCCTTTGAATGCAACACCTAGCCTTGAATGGAGAATTAGAATACTCAATTGCTTGAAGGAATGCTTGAATGCTTGAATGTTTGAATGTTTGAATATCGCTTCCGCGTCTTGCTCTTCCTTATTTTCTTCCTCCCTTTATAGGAGAGGAAAAGTAGTTTATATACTTGTCAATTAGGGTTGAGAGACTGATTTTTCCGACCTTAGGCCGACCTAGAAGCATCATTTTTCGAATTGCAAACTTAAAGACCCGATGCCCAACAAGAGACCGGGCCCAAAACAGGGCCAAGGACCAGGGCGCTGGGTGCCATGGTCCTGAGGGACCAGGGTGCTAGGTGCCATGGTCCTGAAGGACCAGGGCATTGGGCACCATGGTCCCACCTCCCGGGACAACAGGGTGCAAGGAAGGATCAGGCCAAGGTGTAGAAATATGCAATTTTTGATGTCACAAGCAAGTTTCGGGGTCTCCATTCAGGTTCAACGTTGCGCCGCCATCGTGAAGACCCAAATGCAGTCAAAATTGCAAGTGTCACAATTTTAGGATGCTACAAGAAGATAGAAGAGAATATCTAAAAGGAACCTCAAAGCCTAGATAGAATCAGGTATATACACTCAGTGTCTATCTTGGTCTTACCAAAACCCTATAACAATGATCGTAGTGATCCGAATTTCATCAAGAAATCCTCAATAGATGGAAAAGAATTAGGTTCCAAGGTGGCCAATTCTGCCTCAATTTGAAGTGCCCTAATCTGATTAATGGTGCCAAAAAGATCATCAAACTTAGTCCATATAGCCTGAGGATTTAGGCAACCCTTTGGGTGAAAAATAAGACTATCTATAACATCCAAGAATATCAACCCATGACCTCATCGATTTTGTTCCTGTGCTATAGAACCTCAAAGGGTCTTGTCAAAAGAGGCTAAACCTTATCCAAACAGGACCATAACCCCTTAGACATGAGAAGTCTTATCATATGTGCTTTCTAGGTATGATAATAGTGTGTTGTAAGATGGTCACATGAAGAAGTATCTGCCATGTTGTTTATGTTTTTTAAATATGTTTTAAAGAGAGAGTATTTTGATTTTTAATATGATAATACAAAAAGCAAGAAAAATACACCCCCCACAACACAAAAACCAAACCCTAGTATAATTTTGAAAGATGGAAAGCTCAAAATGAAAAAATAACTTCTGACAAATATTTACATACATGATTAATTTTATAATAAAATAAGCTAAAAATCTGGATAGATCATTCCAAGACCTTTCCAACGCCTATTCATTTTCAAAAAATGGAGTCCGTATGCAAAAGATATGCCCCCAAAAATGCCAAAAAGAAGTTTTGACTTTGTCTGACAATAAATGTAGCAAAATTGCAAAATTTGAAAACAAATACCTCCAAAAATGGACCGGGCTTGGAAAGAGCTTTCTAGCAATATATGTTTTGTCAAAAAATGCCTCCATTTGCTCCCAATACGACAAAAAACCACCCCCCTGTCTAAAAGGGCCTCAAAAACAAAAATTCTCACCCTTGGTGGTAGGTTGGCATTTGGCCGATGAAGGTGTGGCGTTGGTAGAGCACACGAGGTTCATTTGGGCCACTGGTAGAGCGACGGTAGTTGGCAACTTGTGGTGGGCTGTTGGCAGTTTTCTAGCTGACCATTGCAGGAAGGCGACAAGATAGCCACTAGCGTTTTTTAAACCACTAGTGGTTTAACAAAACCGTTGGTGTTTTAACAATGCCAAAATATATATATTTTTTTTTGACGGGTTTTTTTGAGAATTCCATACGGTATGACCTATATGACCAATAATAAAATATTTTTGCCTCTGAGATCCCTTTACCAAAATATATCAAGTTATATATCAAAATTTGTCGAATCAGCCTCTTGAAGCCAACCGTGAGGTCCTTTTTGGCCCAAATTGCTCCAAAAAATAGGTGCCCCCTAGATCACAAAAAAGGGGTTAATTTTCAAACCCTCATAGATCTCACTCCGTGAATCAAAAATTGAAAAACAAAAGATCAATCTTGACTATTTGACACATGTCAGATTCAATGGTGAGGTTAAAATCAACCCAAATTGCACAAAAGACCTGCTATAGGTAGAATCTCCCAATCTAAAGAACATGAAAGCCTGAAGTCTGAAGATCTGATACCATGTTAAAGTTGTGAAATACGACCTCATAGAACCTAGTGAACACCTGTATGCAAATAACTTGTCACAACAATGGAAGATTCACAAAACACAAAGATTGCTTTGAAAACCTAAAGTGAAAGAATGCAATAATAATAATAATCAGATAATGAATTACAAAAGGGACCAATCCTTATAAAAGGAGATCAAACCTTAAAAGAAAAACTTTAAAAGCAATTAATAATTAATAATGAATTAATTATTAATATTCCTAAGTCTAGCTTCCTAAATTTAGCTTAAGTGAAATAGAGAAAAGGTGACTTAATTATTAAATCAATATGATTTAATTAATTAAGTAAACTAATACCTTTTACTGTAACATTATTTGTGTAATGGAAATGAAGCAGGATTGTTTACTCTTCTAAGAAACTAGCCTTCTAGCATGCCTGTTGGGAGAGTGTCGATTAAATAATTGTCGAAACCCCCTATCTCTGTCATTGGTTCTTGTTTCCTTACTGCTCTATCCAATTTTCTAGATTTAATTCAAGGGTAAATATTCTTTCTCTTCTCTAACCCCCTCATTTTAGCTTCAAGACTTTCTTTGGAATTTTTTGTTAACATTTTTTTCCACAATGTGAACTTGTCTCCAACCTTTAACTACTTGTCACTTCCTACTTTTAGTAAGGAAGTCAACAAAATGAACCCTTCTTCAGATGATATTTTCTCATTATCTAGGAAATTTTCTAGTTTAGTTTTGGAGAGACCTTGCACTCTCACATTGGACATTAAATTTGATAGATCTGGCATCTCTGCCAATGGGTTTTTTTCCTCTAGCCATAGGATTTCAGCTTAGGAACATGAAGTTGTTACTATTTACTAAGTTGTCATTAGTTTTATGTCCAAAGTCATTCTATATACTCTAGTTGGTTATTACTACCGAAATATTCAGTCGGTAAGCACTAAAGCAGTCGGTTATAGAAGAAAGAAGTCACAGAGTTTAGTATACACCGAGCTATCTACCGAGTAACATTCTATGTCTATCGAGCAGCAAAGAAGGTATACTGAGTAACCTGAACCGAGTCAAATGTGTTACCAGATTCATTGAACCTAGACACGTGTGGAAACGTGTTACAAGATCGAGGAACAAAGAACCATTATCACATAGGAAATTGCACTTCTAGATTGTGTATGATTTTGAGGACATCTATCCAATGAAATAATTTCTAGGGTTATTCATTTAATGATCATGTTTGTAAGATCGAAGCATGGACAAGATCACCATCATAAGAGATCTATTCATACAACATGAATTGAGGGTTAGACATATGTGTGTAAAGCAAGACTTGTGTGAAAAGCAAAATCATGGGGAAGCACAGAATGTTATGACTGTTACAATTGATAGAGATACATAGAGGTCACCGAGAAGGATTTCAGAGAATAGTCAAGGAACAAAGTAAACAGGAAGGGTTTACTAAGTTAATTTATGGGTTACCGAGGTATGCTATAAGCAAGGTAATTTAATATTGAGCACATATAATCTTCTATAGCATTTCAGATGTGAACTTGCAGATATTTTGTAAGATTTTGATTGCAATATTTTGAGTTGTAAGAGAAACCTTTAATAGGGTAAAAGACTCTAACAAATTCTATAAATTGTAAAGCCGTTAACTAGGTGCAACATTTAGTTTAAGTGTTGTAAAATGCTTTAGCAAGGTAGATCTAAAGATCTTGATACTCCTAACAGGGTAAGCTATTAGAAATAGTTAAACATGTAGCTCTACCTGAGCAACCTTTATTATTGCAGTAGTGAAGTTGTGGGTGCCATCACCACCACAATTTTTCTCTCTAACCAAGAGTTTCTGTGTAACCAAAATATATGTGTTATGGAGTGAATCATGTATGACTGTTATTTATTTGTTTTAGCATTATATTATGTTTCAGCAATATTCATTTTATGCTTAACAGTAAAGTTTCTATTGAAGAAAAGTTTTGTAGTACTGATTCACCCCTCCCCTCTCAGTACATTAGCCTCCCATATTGGGCCTAACAATTGGTATCAGAGCTATAATCTTGGAAAAGGGTTTAACAACCTAAAGAGAAAGATCTTATCAATGGAAGGATATAAACAGTCTCGGAGAATTGTGTATCTACAAGAAGAATTGGATCATGCTAATCAAGTGATTGCAGACATGCAGAGACAAATGCAAAAATCATTAAAAGTCAGAAGAAGGTTATTTGATGATTTATAGGACTCACAAGAGTTGGTGGAACAAATTGAGACATCATCTGAGAACAGTATATCTGAAGAGACAGAAGAAATGATTGGAGTATTGAAAGAAAAGAACAAAGCACTGACTGATCAGCTAAAAGCAATGAAAAGAGAACATGAGCATTTCAGCACACAGATGACTAAAAATCTAGATGCAATGAAAATAGCTGAGGATAAGATAAGAGAAATAGAGAGATAGGAACAATAGCTTGAAGCATTAGTGACTGAAAAGAATGATGAAATCATAAGAATGAATGGAATTCAACATAATCTATCTGATCAATTGGGTTATGCACATCATGAAGAAAATCTAAAAGAAAATGAGAATCAAGCATTGAAACTTGAAGTATCAAGGTTGACCGATGAACTTGAAACAGAGAAGAAATACAAAGAAACACTGGAGAAGAGTTATGAAGTATCAAAGATGTTGGATGAGCAACTGAATACAAAAAGACCCAACAAAGTTGCCAGACTCGGTTACAAAGGAAAAGACTTTACCAAGAAAGGAATCCATACCACTGAGAGAGGAGAATCATCAAAGCAAGTTGGAAAGAAGAAGAACATCAAAGGAAAGAAGCCTATTTGCAACTACTGTGGAAATCAAGGTCAAACTACCAACATGTGCCAAATCAGAAAAGGTAAGCAACCGAATGTCACTAGGTCTAATGGTTATTGTTACAATTGCAATAAATATGGTCACACATCTAACCAATGTAGGACAAAGTCTACTAGCAATTATCAGAAGGCAAAATTCAAAGGGTTTTGTAAAAACTGCAATAGATATGGACACAGTACCCAAAAGTGTTGGTTTAAGCAGAAGAACTATATGTGGTCTGCACATCGAGCAAATACTCGAAGCTACCGAACTCACATAGATCCTAACCGACAATATGTTGCAATACCATGGGATTACAATACAAAGATATGGTGTGAATGTTGTGGAAGATATGGACATATAAGTGCCAACTTCTTTATAAGGTTTGGAATGAAAAACCGAAGATCATGGAGAAATCCTACTATGGCATGTTTTCATTGTCACAAAGTTGGACACTTGGCTGGAGATTGCAGAGATCAACCCAGAGGAGATACCGAGGAAATAAAAAGCAAACTCCAGATGATTTGAAAAAAGAAGGAAAATGTGTCAACTAATGAAGAAAGAATCTTACCTATTGAGTTAGGTGCATCTATTCCAAATTAATTGGTAAACGTATGAAGGGACTGCATTCTCTCAAGGTTAAATCTTAACAGTTCCTATTTTATCATGTACTTAATTCCAAATCTGCATAGCTAAGATGCATTAGCAAGTTTGAAATTTTATCAAGTCATTTGGAGCACTAGTCAAGTCAGTAAATGCAGGAAGCCTGTCAAGTCGGTAAATACAGGAAGTCTAGCTATTCGGTAAAGGCACAAAAGGAAGGTAAATCGATTTAGTGGAACCGAGTGCATTTAATGTTTTCTGACCTAACTTGCATAGAGCCCGATAAGGTAAAATGTGTACTTAAAAGCTTTTGCATGGTCATTTTACACTTACCAAGTTTTCAGAGAGCAGAGCTAAGCAATTCAAAGGCGATCAAACACCTCCCAAGCGAATTTCAAGGTATTTGCACATCGAACTCAAGCATTTTTAAGAGCTAGTTAACCGGGCAATATCAGTGTGACTATCTATTTCATATTTACTAAGTGAAAGCATTTGTTGGTTAAGTTTAAAACCCTAAGCCTTTTTCATTAGTAGATATCCTAAGTTTGTAATGGCTCCAAAGATTCAGGAACCCATTGTTGTTGAGAACATTGAGAAGCCCTCACTGAAATACTCACTACCTCCCAAAGTAGCATCTGAACTGGATGATAAAACTGCATTTTCACTCATTCTGAATAGGGTTTTATTAGTTGAGGATGTCAAATTCTTTACCAAGTGTCGTGTTGAGGAACTAGGTCATGTTGAGATCAAGGACATGTATGACGAACTTTGCACCAATGGGAACCTAGATAGCAAATTCAAGCATATCAAAGTCAAGGGATTGACCGAAGCCCTAACCTATCCCCGTGTCTTCAAACCCCAATGGGTCAAGTTTGTTCTGAGCAGGGTTCATGATGATTTCATGTGGTTAGAGGAGCAACCATTCAAAATCACCAAGGAAATCATTCACTTGATCACCGGTTACCCTATTTTTGACCATGCCCGAGCACAAAAGATGATATCATAGAAAGAATTGATCACTTTAACTGGAGTCGAATCTGATTGCAGAGGTCTAAAATTGAACAATGTTACAGACCCTGAGCTAAAGTTTGCAATTAGAGTCATAGGTTATTGTTTCTTTCAATCGGCAAGGGAAAACAATGTACCATGTGCAGTTGTTGATTTAGCATATAAAATTGTGAAGAAGGGAATGAAGATTGATCTTTGTGAAGTGTTGTTGAAAAATTTGTTTGAAAATATAAACACCATAAGGAAGCTGAAGAAGAACAACTCGGCAAACACACTGAAGTTTGGATCACTTTTGGTATGCATGTTTTTCTATTTTGAGAAATTCTTTCCATCTGTTGGTAAAGTAGTTTGGGAGCTACACTGACCAATCACCCATCAAATCAATGACTTCATCAAATGACTAGGTGATAATTTCAATGATATTATGGATGATTATTTTAGCAAGTTTCAAGAAAAGATGCATAACAGGTACAAGATACCACCCCAGTTAGTGGGGAAATACAAGGATGATATATGTTTTGAAGTGAACATCGACTACTGCTATGTCAATGCGGTAGAACCAAGAACTCAATCTTTGCCACCTATGGGTTATGAGATTGACTTTAACATTACACAACAACAGATAGATGCCTATCTTGCACTACCAAGACATGTTACTGAGCTCAGATACGGTACATATGAAGAAGTCAAAGAAAAAGTGAAAATGAGCATAGCTGTACTAAAGGCAATAAGAAAAGCTACAAAGATGATCAAAATCCTGATTGAAAAATTTGGAGAAGCTTCTACCTCCACTCTTGCCAAAAGTGAACTACTTGCAATTGAGGAAGAATCTGAAGCTCATGAAGCTGTTGTTACATTGAGCATCGAGTTGCCAAAAGGCAAAATTTTGAAGAGGAAGAAATAGGACACATCATAGGTATCACTGACTCCTCCAGTAAAGAGACCTAATACTAGATCATCTACAGTGTCACCGAGTAAGAAGCAGAAAACTGTTGAACTACCTAAGGTCATGAGGACTTACAAGAAAACATCTCAAAAACTCATTTTGAGAAAAGAGTCAAGTGACATAGAGTTTGAAGACATCAGCAAATTTCAAATTGTTAAGAGTACAAAGGAAAATGTACATAGTGTTGAAAATTTTTGTACAAATTTGAAACAATATGGTGGATTTGGAGCATTCAGATATGTCAAATATGACTCTAGAACTGAAGATGAGAAGAGACAAATAGAAGAGGCAGTTGTATGCACACTTCTAAAAATTTGAATAGTTCCATTGGAAGTTATTGGATTTCTTCCAAAAACATTGTATTCACATATTGACACTAGGTGGCAATATGCTATGAATTCGAAAAAATAGCTTAGAGAAAGAGTTTTGGTACATCTCTTTCTAGACATGTCGGTAGAAGACATAAAGAAACATTTGAAAAAATCTAAGAACAAATTTCATGTAAAGCAACGAGCCCTAAAAATGATGAATGGACTTTACCTAGAAGTTGAAGATGAAACTAAAGTCAAGTGGCAAGAAATTTTCAGAATCAAGAGTGCAGATGAGCAGCAAAGTGAAGTTGAAATTGTTGATATTATTGAGCAAGATCTTGCATCCACTATACAACTTGATGAAAATATCATGGACACCAAAGCACAGGAACAGGAAATGATAGAAGGAAATGCCTATGCCAAACTGGTATCTAGTGAATCAGTTTTGGAACAAGTCAAATCCTATCCTCTGATAACTCACCCAGTTTCAACCGAGACTCCTCAAGACACTGAACAAGGCAAAGAGGGTCAACAGTATACAAAAGGAGAAGCTACTTCTCAGGCCATAGGGGAACAGACTTCTCAAGCGCCTGCAAGCACAGAAACTGTTGCCACTGAGTCCACATGCACAGAACCTCTGAAGGAATCAACAGAGGCTACAAGAACTGACAAAAGTGTTGCCTCTATCAAGCAACCTACCGAGGATGATGAAGCCTCCAAAGCCATTGTACTAGTTCAACCACTAAAAGCCTCATCTTCCAAAGACAAGAAAATGAAGAAGCATAGCTTCAAGATAGATCTGTCTAAGCCCATTGTGTTGCCAAATGTTGACATATCAAAACTGAAAGGGCAAGCACTTATTGAATTTGGAGAACTCTGCAAGGCCAAAGCTGAACAAGAGAGACAAATGGCCATTCAGAAGAAAAACATAGTACTTTAGAAGGTGAAAGCATTATTAACAGACATGCTACCTAAAGCTTTTGTGACAAAAGATACAGCCATCCATGTGCAACTGGATGAACTCCTCACCAAATTAGAAGCATCAGGAGTAGATGCATCTGAGTACCTGAGCAAACTAAAGGACAAATAGCTCACTGCCAAATTGATTGAAGAAGTCCAGAAAGCCATTGTTGTCGGTAAAGTTAAGCTTGTCAACCTCATTGCTGAGTTGTCCCCTCAACTCACACATATTCTTTATTTATTTTAGAAGCTCTGTACAATCTCTTTATTCATTAAAGATATCAAGAATAAAACAGAAGTGATTGAGAAAGAGATCACTGATCTCTCCAATAAATTGACCACTGAGCCAAATTCTATTTAGAATTTCTACACCAAATTACAAAATCTTATGGCTCAACACTTAGAACTTAGGAATGAAGAGCACAAAATAAGGATGGACATTATGACTCTTCAAACCTTATTTATTCCACACATCCTCCATCCAAGAACAGATCAACCGAGCTACCTATTTATCTACTACACAGGAGGGAAGCACATTAGATGGTTTAATCTCACTATTAGCTGACATTACAGCTCATAATTCTTTAATGGACAGTGTCAAGGATGCCCTCTCTACTGCTCTCACCGATGCCAGTACAAAGTACAAATCCATTTTTGACCAGTTGCCTCCATCGAATGGTAACTAGTTTTGATGTTTGTCAAAAAGGGGGAGTGTAGTATATGAGTATCAAAGGGGGAGTTTAGTATATGTGTATACCGAGAAGATCAGAGTATCAACTCATACAGGTAATTTTGACAGGGGGAGCAGTGATCAAAGAGCAAAGAACAAATAAAGTGAACACAAAACAGTGATCACCGAGCATGCAAAATCAGAATTATGTACAGTATATTGATAAGGGGAGTATATCTGAGTATAATATTTATTGACTATTGTATATACTGTCAATCTAGTCAAATTTTGTAAGTATATAGATTTTGAGTTATGAATTTGAAAGGAGTTTTGTCAAACATTTCAAAACTAACGTCAAAAGGGGAGATTGTTACTATTTACTAAGTTGTCATTAGTTTTATGTCCAAAGTCATTATATATACTCTAGTCGGTAATTACTACCGAAATATTCAGTCGATAAGCACCAAAGCAGTCAGTTATAGAAGAAACAAGTCACAAAGTTTAGTATACACCAAGCTGTCTACCGAGTAACATTCTATGTCTATCGAGCAACAAAGAAGGTATACTGAGTAACCTGAACCGAGTGAAACATGTTACCAGATTCATTGAACCTAGACACATGTGTGGGAACATGTTACAAGATCGAGGAACAAAGAACCATTATCACATAGGAAATTGCACTTCTAGATTGTGTATGATTTTGAGGACATCTATCCAATGAAATAATTTCTAGGGTTATTCATTTGATGATCATGTTTGTAAGATCGAAGCATGGACAAGATCACCGTCATAAGAGATCTATTTATATAGCATGAATTGAGGGTTAGACATATGTGTGTAAAGAAAGACTTGTGTGAAAAGAAAAATCATGGGGAAGCACAGAATGTTATGACTGTTACAATTGACAGAGATACACAGAGGTCACCGAGAAGGATTTCAAAGAACAGTCAAGGAACAGAGTAAATAGGAAGGGTTTACCGAGTTAATTTATGGGTTGCTGAGGTATGCTATAAGCAAGGTAATTTAATTTTGAGCACATAGAATCTGCTACAACATTTTAGATGTGAAGTTGCAGATATTTTGTAAGATTTTGATTGCAATATTTTGAGTTGTAAGAGAAACCTTTAACAGGGTAAAAGACTCTAACAAAGTCTATAAATTGTAAAGCCTTTAACTAGATGCAACATTTAGTTTAAGTGTTGTAAAATCCTTTAGCAAGGTAGATCTAAAGATCTTGATCCTCCTAACAGGGTAAGCTATCAGAAATAGCTAAACATGTAGCTCTAACTGAGCAACCTTTATTATTGTAGTAGTGAAGTTGTGGGTGCCATCCCCACCACAGTTTTTCTCTCTAACCAAGAGTTTCTGTGTAACCAAAATATATGTGTTATGGAGTGAATCATGTATGATTGTTATTAATTTGTTTTAGCATTATATTATGTTTCAGCAATATTCATTTTATGCTTAACAGTAAAGTTTCTATTGAAGAAAAGTTTTGTAGTACTGATTCACCCCTCCCCTCTCAGTACATTAGCCTCCCATATTGGGCCTAACAGAAGCATCTAGAGGGCCCCTTCTTAATGGAAAATTTGATACATTAATCCTTGAGACTATTTTTAAAGTATATATGGAAGAAGCATCTACAATTTCAGATGAAGTAGCTCTTGACGAGGATTCCATTATGGAAGGGACATGTGATATTGAGAATGCAACTAATTTAGAGGAGGGCTCTCCATCTAAAACTACACTAGTGGAGGCTTCTAATTTTGAATGACTCCAGATTGATAGGACTGCATTACAAAATGGGGATGCCCTTCCACTCCTTGACCCTTTTGGGATAGAATCTTTTTTGGAAAAAGAGATCTTACTAGATATTTTTCTTTATGTGCCTATGGATAGCACCCTCTCAATCTTTCCATTTTCCAAACTCCATTAGTGTTGCCAAAATCATCTTCTATGAAGAAACCCAAAGGTAAAAAAAAGTAACATGCTTCAATTGCATAAAACTGAGGATGAAATTTAGGTTGGTATTCAATCAACTTCGGATGATAAAATGTGTCAGTGAAGAATGTTCTATTATCCACACCACGAATGAAGATAACTTGATGGAATGTTAGAGGTTTAAATTCCCCTAACAAATGTCATCTTATCAAGTCTCAACTTAAGTCTTGTGGGGCTGATTTGATTCTCTTAGAGGAAACCAAACTCTTTGAAGAAGAGAAATTACAAGAATTTTCTTCATGGAAACACTGGGGATTTGTGGCTTCCCCTTCTTTAGGTTCTTCATGTGGTTTAACCATCCTTTGGAATGTGAAGCAAGTACAGGTTCATAAAGTTCAAGCAAAGACAAATTTCATTTAGGCTATTCTCACCTACTATAAACATTATTTTCATTTGATTAATGTGTATGGACCAAAATTTTCAATAAGTAAACTAAAGATTTGGGAATCAGTTTCATTAGTCCTAGCTTCCTTCATAGAGGAGAATTTTATTGTGGGTGGTGACTTCAATGCAATCCCTTTTATCAAGTATGAAATAAGGGGTATAGTATCTCCTTTTGCATCCATGCAGGACTTCTATGATTTTTTCCTCAACAATGCTTTGAAAGATTAGATTCCTATTAATGGAAATGCAAGTTGGACTAATAGAAGGAATTTTTTTTCTATATAGCAGAGAGGTTGGACAAGTTCTTCTCTCATCCGGTATGACTATTCAAATTTGGTTCCTACACATCTCATATTTTTCCTCTTTCCTGCTTGAACCACTTTTCCATCTAATTGGATTTAGTTTTTGATTCCACTCACCCCAAGAATAAATTTTCCTTTAAATTATAGCATATGTGGTTTCAAGACCCCTCCTTTCTCCCTTTGCTTCAACAGTGGTGGGAAAGTGCCCATTTTGTTCTTGGATCTAGAATGTTTCAACTAAGAATTTTTTTTAGGATTTTAAAGCAACTAATAGGTGATGAATAATGATGAATAGTAAATACTCAACAGATACTGAGAGGGGGGGTGAATCAGTATAGACAAAAACTTCTCTCAACAACTTAAACCACAAAGACTGCACAAATTGGTAAACAACATCACTGATCTAAAACAGGGCACTACCGGTAAAACACAGTAAGACTGTGAAAGACATAAACCGGTAACACTTAGATCTTCACCACACCTGATATCTCCTTTCCACTTCACCCATATGCATAAACAAGTAATACATCATCATAAATATAATGACCACTGGATCAACATGCTTTACCACTTAACACAAAACACTAAGACATCACATGAAAAAGCATCACACATAATACACTGATTTTTCACGTGGAAACCCAACTGGGAAAAACCACACTGGGGATGAATACCCACAAGTTATTCTTGAACTCTTCTGAAGTCCACTCTATTAGGAGCCTAGTCCAGTTAAGGACTTTACAATAGGTTCTGCTAGGAATCGATCCTGCTAGGGATCACCCGGTTAAGGGATGGCTAAATACCCAGTTAAAGGTTAAAACCCTGTTAAAGGTTACCTTGTCAGAGGATTTTGAGAACTCAATGATTTTGAGTCGCCCTGTTAAAGGATTTACAAAAATCCTATTAGAGCTACTCGGTAAAGGGATTTTCCCACTACTGAAATGGTTAGAAGTCAACAGGTAATACACTGATCTGATAACAACACTCAATGCCAAGACAGATCCATTTCGGTTCCTTTACTTCTACAATCACACTCTATAGATCTCTACACACTACACCGGTCTGGCAAGAATCAAGTATCTCTTCACTTGGATACACACATAACATTTGCCAACAACTATGACTGAGAATCATCATTGACCTTTATAGGAAACAGATAGGTCGATGGCATAAACCCTAAACCCTAAACATTTAGGTTAACAATACAGTCGGTCCAATCCTGACCATTCAATCACATTGCATAGGGTAAAACAATCTTGAACAAATCTCAAGATGTTCTCCATCATTTGTTCTTTGCCACTTCTAGAAGCTGATAACCCATCACACGCTCTCCTCCATTTACTGAGACTTTGCACATTCCTGAGGTAGATAGAATCAATCTTCTTCATGCAAGATCCTCAAGGAAATCCTTCACGCGCACAAGGCTGATGTGGCAACATGATCTGATCTTGATTTCAATGCTAACCCATCACAGAATGTCATTGGTCGAATCACATAGACTTGAAATGCATCAACCGAAAACCCTGAAGCCAAGACTACCAACTGGTAGTCATATCAAATGAAACCCCGATACAAACTTTCCATATACTGGTTCACATTTGAACATACCGCTTCACTTGAACCATCATACCAGTTCACACTTCAACATACCACTTCACCTTTTTGCATATACTAGTTCACATCATCAACATACCGCTTCACTTTTTCACATATACTGGTTCACATCATCAACATACTGCTTCACTTTTTCACATATACCGGTTCACATCATCATACTGGTTCTCTTGCCAGTTTTCTTATTTTAATATACCTATTCATACTTCAACATATTGACATCAATGACAACATACAATATCATCATGTCATCAGACTTTGGACATATGACAACATTAGGTTGTGGAATAACTTAGTGTTTAAAAACATTTTCAATTCTAAAGTGGACATTAAAGAGAAACTCAAGGTAGTAAATGAGGAAATTATCAATAGTTGCATCAATGAATCCTATTCTCTTCAAAATAACATTAATCCCAACTAGAGGAATTTCTTAAGAGGGAAGAATTTTTTTGGAAATAGAAGTCTAGAGAGCTCTAGCTCAAAGAAGGGGATATGAACACACAATTTTCTCACTCCTTGGTTAAAATAAGGAGGACCAAAAACTCAAACTTCTAAATCAAAAACTCTTTTGGTGATATTTTGACTGATATGGATAGGATTCAATAGGAAGTGGTCCTCTTTTTCTCCAATCCATTTTCAACTCTAGTTGCCAACCAACTTGATCATTCACATGAATTACTGAGATTCATTTCTAAGATAATCTCTCATGAGGATAACCTACTCATTCTCAAACCATTCACTCTAGAGGAAATCAAAATAGTTGTATTTTCTATGTCCTTGGATAAGGCTCTAGGGCTAGATGGTTTTTTTCCATATATTATAAAAAATGCTCGCACTTTGTTGGTCGGGAAGTTTGACTTGTAGTAGAGGATTCCAGATGGAATGAAAGTATTATAAAACACATTAATACTACTCTTATTTTTCTCATTCCCAAGGTTCAATCCATTGTCTCATTTTCAAACTTCGGGCCCATCTCCCTATGTCATATTGTTATAAGATCTTTACAAAAGCTATTTCCTTGAGATTGGCTAAGTTGATACCTAGATTCATTTTAGAGGAGCAAGGGGGGAGGGTTTGTTCCTAATAAAGAAACTTCTAAGGGGGATCTTATTTCACATTAAATATTTCATTCAATTCAACATATTAAATCAAAGGAATTGATTCTTAAACTAGACATGATGAAATATTTTGACAAATTTTGCTGAAATTTTTTGGAACATGTGATGCTTAGATTTGGGTTCTCCAAAATATAGACCAAATTGATTATATCTTGTATCTTAGGGGCTAGTTAATGTGGCTTTTTCTCCTCCACCCAAGGAATAATATAGCTCGGGTATCCCCTATCTCCCTTCCAATTCATTTTCTTGATGGAAGATTTAAGGAGATCAATATTGACCCATCTCCTATAGGGACTATGGAAGAGAATCATCCTTCTCAATATGCAAACTATGTCCATCCATATATTATTTTTTGAGGACATGTTACTTTTTGGGGGAGGATTTGTTGAAGGAAGCTAAGATAGTCAAGCAGGTTTTTGACACATGTTGTGCCATATTAGGATAGAAGGTCAATGCCTCCAAATCTAAGGTGTTGTTTTTAAAATGCTCATGTTTCCTCTTGGCCAAGCTCACCAAATTCCTGGGCTTCAAAATGGATACTTTGTAAATATTTAGGCATCCCACTTTTTTGGGGGAGAAATAAGATCAATTTTTAGGTTGTATTCTCATGATCAAATATGTTATGGACACAATCCCAAATGACATTATGTTAGTGTTGCCTATGCCAAAAGGTATTTTAAAATCAATTAAGTCTTCCATCAAGCACTTTCTTTGGAAAGGTCCTAGGGAAAAAAAAGATAAGATGCATCTACTTGCATGGGATAAATGTTGTATCCCTAAGAAGGTTGGTGGGTTTGGTATCCATAATCTCATCTTAAGAAACTTAGCACTTCGTAAAAAGTTGAACTCAGATTTTGTTTTCTAATAACAAGTCAAAATGGGCTTCTATCATTACTTCAAAGTATTGAGATTCCTTAGATCTAGAATGGATTTTTACAACCTCAAATCTTCCTCAAGGCTCCCTAATATGGAATTTGTCGATAAGTTGTAGAAAATTCCTCACCTCTCATGGGAAATTCATGATTGCAAAAAGGGCTTATTTAGGATTCCTAAAATGGATATACCCATCTTGATAATTAGGAAGTCTATTATATATTAAAAGGATGATAAAGGCCTCTTGGGAAGTAAAAGTATTTGATTAATTCATAGTTTCAAATCATAATTTGGACATTTTGATTTTAGAATGTAAAGACTTTTCCCAACTAGATGCTCCTCAAAACCAGAAAACTATTTTGGCTAAGATTCTTAGCCAGAGGTCTGTTCCTATTAGCTTAGAACAAGATAAACTCATATGGACTCAATCCAAGTTAGGTCACTATTTAGTGAAGGAAGGATACAAATCTCTTTGTAAGTAGGTTCACTCTCATTCTAGTAAACAATTTTTTTCATTTTGTTGGATTGATGCAAGTTTGTCAAAGGCAGGATCTTTTTCTTGGATTGAACTCAAAGGGAGAATCTTAACTAGAGAGAGACTACATCACCTTGGTCTTTCTCTAATTTTTAATTTTGTTTTATGTGACAAGGAAATAGAGTCTATGAACCATTTTCTTCTCAAGTGTGAATTTTCTAATGAATGTCAAATGTGGACTCTTAATAAGCTTAACTAGTCTAGCCCCCTTCAATCTAATATTTCTCTAGTATTTGAAGCTTGGCCAAAATTACATATAAAGACTTCCTTTTTGCTATTATTTGGGAAATAGCTCCATTTATAATCATTTGTAACATTTGGTGGGGAAGGGATTGGAGGATATTACGAAATGATAATAGCTCGTATAAGCATGTTATAAATAATTCTAATGTGGAAAAAGGAGAATGATGGATCTAGAGGAAATCTTTTCTTCCTTCCGAGGAGAGATGAAAGTTTCACTTTGGATTTCCCTTCAAACACTTTTCACACCTTACATTAGAAGACGAGGGAAAATGCACTAGATTCAACCTCCAGAAAAGGAGATTGAATTTTGAGTGATATAAGAATGGTAAGTTAATCCCCTCTTTTGGAATGAGATTTGAACTGATTGAATTGTGTACTTATGAGCAAGTGAAAAAGAGACAAACATTTGATTATAACTTTAGATAGAAGAATAGGATGAAGCTATGCACCTGGATTTGACAATAATATGTCGAGATGAAGCCACCAACAAAATTGAGGCAAAGTTGCCTAGACCGGGGCGGGAGTGTACACGGTCCTCCAAACAATCCATGAAACTAAAAGGGTTTTTCTGCCTTTGCAAATGTAGTTCAAATACGAGAGTACAGTTGTGCACTTGCAACCTACATATAGAAAAGAGAGGAAAAGGGGTTGGGATTGGGGGTTTGCCTTCAGGTCAAACCCCAGTTTTGGAATTAACCAGATGATGAAAGAAAGTACTTGCAAGTAAATGAAAATGAAAGACTGAAATATAAATCACCTCAAGGGAGGTTGTGATAGAAATGTTGATAGAATTGCTTGTATGAAGTTGAATGTTGAAGAAAATCTCCTCTTGAATGGTTGAATCCTTGACTTGAATGCAACACCTAGCCTTGAAAGGGAGACTTGAGAATGCTCAATGCTGAAAATGAATGCTTGAATGCTCTTGAATGTGTGATTGATGAAAACTTCCAACTTATGCAAATGGGAAGGTGAATGCGACTTATATACTAGGTAATTAGGGTTAATTGATTGATTTTCCATCAAAGATGACACTAGGGGAGTTTTCTCGCTCAATGCACAACCACCAAAGCATAATTTGGAAGGGTCTTGCCCTAAAATAAGGTAGGGAGAGGGGCACCACGCCCCTATCCTGGCCTTTTTTCTAGGACAAGATACAGTTTGGGCAGTGCGGAGGGAAAGAAAGATGTAGTTTTCAGGTGATGAGCAAGTCTCTGGTCTATGATCAGGCTTTGGGATTTGATTCACATGCGTAAGGAACCTAATATGGTTGAAAATCATGAAGGTCATGATTTTATGACACTAAAATAATATTGAAAGCTCCATTTTTGAAGTAGTAAATGCTTATACTCTGAAAAATAAGAGGTTGGATTTCTGCTTTACCTCTTGGGATGACACAGTCCTTGAACAATGGCAATGAATCACCCTTCCTTTCAAGGGTAGTCTCCTTAATAATATGATTGGTAAGAGATTTAGAAAGGATGTCAAATGGGAACTTCCAGATTATCATGACTGGAAACTCAATTTTGATGGGGTAGCTAAGGGGAACCTAATTTTTTTCTAGGGTTGTCTTTGTTAAATACAAGACTTTAGAGGATAGATATTGGTGGTCAAAGCAACAAGAATTATAGATGGCTCAAATAATGTTGTGGAGGCCTATTCTCTAATATATGGTCTTTGGTTAGCTCTCTAGGTGACCATTTAAAAATTGATTATAGAAGAGGATTCAATGAATATAATATTTGTAGTGGTAAAATCTGAACCTTGAGTTGAAAGTTAATTATGTAGAAGCTTGGTTCATTCTTAAAAATTTTGATAAGTTTTCCATCAAACATTTCTTCAGAGAAGCAAATGGGCTACCAAATGCCTTAGTTAACAAATGATATCTAATTGAGAAGGGGAAGATTCACTTCAATCAAGCCAAGGTCCAATTGGATGGGTGCTAGCCTCTATTACTGTGACAGATGCCACCTATTTATTTTTTTGACATGTGTTGATTTCTTGCAGGTTACTTATCCATGATGGAGTTCTTTAGTTGTAGCCCACCTGACTTGGATTGCATCTAGCTTGGAGACAGTGAAGTACACACCAATGTTCAGAAATTTATTAGTGGATGTTAGTTATTTTATGCTTGGACATCCTTGCCTACTTTATTTCTTTATTGTGATGGTGGTCATGCACAACATATGTCTTTTCTTCTCTAGGTGTTATGCTTGAGAGGGTACCTGACATCACTATTTGTTCCCACCTATTCATTCCACTCATGGGAAACTAATGATAATATGTGTTGGATTTAGTGAAATGGGACAATAGTAATATTTTAAACTCCTCCCAGTAGTCTCTGATTTTACACCTCACACTCCTTTGTGTGCAATTAATCCAATCCCATCATTGACACATGTCGAGGATTGTCCGTATTGAATACATGACATTTTTTAAGAAAAACTTGGGGCCATTTTTGGCTCCACAATTTCAGTCATTATTGTTGTTTCCCTCTTGCCACTCTTCATGGAATACACAACCATCAATCATAGGATTTCATTGAAATATCTGGCTAGAAATTTACGACATCCACGTTGGAGAACTTGAAGTGCATATTTTCTTTGAATTGTTTCAAAATGTAGAAATTGATCATCACCATTATCGAATAAGAATTAGTGTATCCAAAGTCATCCAAGCACCTTTACCCCTCTCAGGTACTCTTTGCTTTTTTATGCAATTCCTTCAATATCCTATAAAACTATGGGTCGTTGTTTCACTTGTGGTCAATATATTAAGAAATATATTGTATCCTCTAAGATTTTAGAGAATATTGTTAGAAAATATGACTTATTTAATGGGAAGGGCTAGGTTGGGGGTATTTTCCCATCGAGTTTTTTAGCAAAGAAACCCCAATATGTCAAGCTATATAATGCAACGAAGATTAGTCTAGATTCCAATAACTGTGTTTTTTGAAGGTGATTTGGGGACTTTCTCAAATATCATCTCTCCATATGAGGCAACTTCATTTTCTAAACTATTTTATACTCTTCACCACCACGTGCTTCATCAACCTCACCAATAGAGATTAGAAAAGTTGCTTCTGAATGTCTTCTAGAGGAAGTCTCCCAAGGAGAATTATGTCTGCATCTAATTTGGCGATTTCAGTCATCAAGATGAAAATACAAATGCAAAAGATGTGGAGGAATCCAATCCCCAAGGATAGTCTCCTAGCTTATATACTCTATTTTAGTACATAGCTCTAGTTTAGTATATAGCCCTATTCATTTTTTGTAGTCGGGCTCCATCTTCTACTATATTTTATTTTTTGTTTCCCATCTTTGTTCTTAAATTTGTTATCTAAGTTAGTGTTATAATATTGTCATTGATGTCATTGATGATTTTGTGGTTTGGCAACATGAGTCCAGCATATTCTGATTTGAACCTCTCAAGCTCTGGTATTCACTTGGAACATATTTCCTTTTCTGGTCGGCATTGCTTTGCAATACTAGATATCTCTATTATTTTAGGAACTTGTTATCTATGAGGTCTAACATCTATATCCAAGATTTTATGTGTTAATGTTTTGATGAGGCATAGTTATTGGTTTGATTATAAGATACTATACTTATTGACATTGCTCTATGTGATAGTTTTGGTTCAACCTAGGCTCTAGAATTATTGACAGCCTATTAGTGTTGGTTTATAACATCTATTCCTTGATGCATGGAGAATATCATTTTTACTTTGGTTGACTTCTCTAGTATGATAAGATTAGTTGAGTTGTAGCATGTAAAGGTTTTGGGATAACCTTTACTCTGGTGATGCCGACTTCATGAAGACTTAACTTGGTATATGTACAGTTTATTTGCAAAGGATTAAGATATGATCTTTTGATCCTTGTATGTGAATGTGTACAAAATAATGTGAAAGTTATTATGTACAGGGAATGTGAAAGTGATTATGTACAGTGAATTTGAAAGTGATTATGCACCTTAATGAAATTGTAACTCGTGCATATGATAGATGCCTTATTAACAGTTCATATTTTATAATATTGGTTGTAAGCCATCGTCCGGTAGTGAGCTGTTATATTTTGGATAGTGCATCCATCTGGTAGTGAGCCACCATGTATTACTATAACTTGGTACATAATATTGAGAGCTAATCCTCTTTGTGGTTTTTCCCATCTTTGGTTTTCCAGGTATAAATCATTGTGTTATGTGGTTGTAGCGTCCTAAAATTGCACCCCTTGCAATTTCGACTATATTTTGGATCCTCACCTTACCGGTCTCATCCCCATGCTTGATCAAGGCTTATTTTTTGCCTATTTTATGCAACTAAGCTTCAATTTTTACCTTGTACCTTGCATGACCACCTTGATCCTGCTCCAAAATAGGGCAGGACTATGGCGTGGTGCCCTGTTTCCCACTTAAACTAGGGTGTGGTATCCTGGGATCCCCTAAAGGAGACCTATCTTGGCCCCTCTCCCTTGGACTTATCTCAAATGTGAGGGAGAAATAATCCCCTATGTCAGCCTCTATCAAAAAATTAAGATATTTGACAATAGGCAAGTACATAAGGAGGTCTTCCCCTCTCATTTTGATATAACATAATAATCCATCATCATCATAAGGAAAGAGCATGATAGTGGTCACAAGGCAAGTAGACTACATCAAGAATTCTTCATTATTTAAGGCTCCATACTCTTCATCTATCCATTGGAGAAACATTACATCATTCATTTGCATGCATGTGTGTGTGTTAGGGTTTTGTGATGTTCATGCCAAAAGAAGAAAAGCATCATTATCATCTATTGCAAATCTGAAGGTACACCCTTTCCATCATTTATTTCAAGCATTTGCAGTATTTCATTCATGGTTGATTCCAAACTGAGGTTTGACTTAGGCAAACCCCTATTCCAAACCCCTTTCTTCTTCTTTTGGTGTGCAAGAAAAAGGTTCACAATTGTACTTTTGTAATTAAGCTTAATTCATAGAGACGGAAAACCCCTTTTCAACACGTGGAAAGTTCGGAGGACCAATAGGAGGGTGCCCTTGTTTCGACACACAAAAACTGCAACTTTTGCAAGATTTCCTAGAGTAGCTCTGAATCATCTCAAAATTCTCAGATCCAGGTGCACAACTGAATCCCGAATCTTTAGCTCATTGTTCTCGCATACTTTGTCTCCATTTTTAGCACTTTGTCTTAATTCAATCAATCAACTTACAAAAGAGGGTTAATTCCATTCCAATCTATTTAGTATTCAATCCTTACATCCTTTGGGATTGGATCTAGTAGATTCATACCCCTCTTTTTAATGTAAAGTTTCCTCAAGTGAAAATTGAGCTTAGTAAATTCCCCACTTCCAAGTGGAGAGTTGGCCAAGCCTGTAATTTTCCACTTTACATTTTGGTGAACCCGAATCCTTACACCATTAATTCTGATTTTTGTTTCCAAATTTGAGTGTATGCAATTTAAAATTCAAAATTTAATTTACAAGCTTGATTTCCTTGCAAAATTTGAAAATTTAAAGGTTAATTTCACTAAAACCCTAATTTTTAAATTCAAAATTGACCTTGTGATTTGCATAATTTGGATTAATTATTTCAGATCTGAAAATTTATTCAATTTCAAAATTCAAATTTTCATCTACAAGTCAAATCTCACAATTAAATTTTAAAAATTAAGTGGTTAATTTCAAAAACCTTAATTTTTAAATTTCTAAAATTGAGCTTGTGGGTTGTTTAAATTTTGGTTGATAAATTAAAATCCAAATTCAAAATTGCAACCTTGGATGAAATTTCAATTTAAAATAAAAAATTAAGTGGTGAATTAAACAAACCCTAATTTTTAAATTTAAATTAATCTTGTGCATTTACCAATTTGTCAAATTCCAAATTCCAATCTTAGATCTATTTTCAAATTTTAAAACTAAGAGGTTACTTAAAAGAGCCATACTTTTTAAAATTAGATTAATTCTTTCAATTCTCAAATATCAACATTTCATATTTTAATTTTAAAATTAAGAGGTTATTTAACAAAGCCCTAATTTTAAAATTAAAATCACATCTTCTAGTGGGTAATTTTAAATTTAAATTAAGAGGTTATTTTCAAGGCCCTAATTATAAGTTTCAATATCCTAGAAGGTTGCATAATTTTTCAAAAATTGAAGAATCATTATTCCAATTCCAAATCTCAACATTCAAATTCTCATTTGCATATTTTTCAAAAATTAATAAAAAAAATTAAATTTGAATCTCATCAATTTAAATAAATTAAAGTGGTTTTATTATAAAATCGTAATTTATTTTCAAATACATTTGCTTGGACTTAAATTAATCATGACAATTATTGGACTTGATCTATTTGTTATTTCACATGTGATTACATTACCTTTTATGTACATTCATTATAATTATGTGTTGGATAATGGCTTCTTTCACTTCATGTTACTTCTATTCATTCATAGCACTTGGACATATTGCATTTTTTGAATTTCCAAGTTGATTCCTTTTCATAGATTAGATCTCAAAGATTTCATTTATCATGTGCATTGTGTTATGGTGATGTTTTTGGGTGAATGCATTTCATACGTAGATAACCTAAAATCTTTTGTAGATCCTAATCCTAGAGATGACAATGAGGAACCTAATACTTGTCCCTCTCCTAGGGTATTTAATGTGAATGAAGAAAGAGCTAATACTCCTATCAATGATCTCTCTAATGGAGAGAAAGAATTGAAGAGAAACATGGCCTCATCTTCTTCTCATACACATACCCTTGCGCAAGGGAGGCAAAATAAAAATATTGGTATTTCTATCTCTCTAGATCCTCCTAATTCTCCTAGAGCCTATCTTAAACATCAAAACATTTGTACAAAAGATGATGTCATGCATTTTACTCATGATCTCTCTCCCCATATAACATTAAGCATAATGAGGCCTTAGATAATAAGGATATTCCCTCCCAATCTACCAAAGAGGATATGCATGATGAAAGAAAGGAAAATCCTCCTCTACAAGATATTCCTTCTTCATCTACTAATCCTTTCATTCCTTCTAAACATCCTTACACTACAAACTTCAAATAAATTTATCATAATTCTCTCCCGCCTTCTCAATTAAAGGATTCTTATAGGAGTGACTTCAACGTAATATCAAAACAAGGTTTTAGAGGACAAGGACTTGGAAAATTTGAACAAGGAATTTGAGTCCCTATAAACCCTCCTATGTAAATCACAATAGAAGGCCTAGGAAATGATAATAAATCTCCTATGGATGAACGCCTTAGTATTCAAGACTTCAAAAATCATCTTGAAAGACAACAAGCCATTAGTGCTCACAAAAGAGCTTCTTCTTCAAAATTTCCTTTTTGTTCATTTCATGAAACCCATGATCATCATGCCGACGATTGTCCCAATTTTCAAAATTCAATAAAACAACTTATCAATAACTTGGTAAAGTTAGAATCATGGATGAAAACCCTTCTTCTTCTAATAAAAATTATTGTCATTAATCTCCAAATAATGAACCTACATCTATTAATGATCAAGAAAGCTTAGCAACTAGAATCTTTTGGAAATTGAATTATGATAAGAATGTTGTCTTTCCTTTTGTGAAGTTTAGCAGTAAACATAAAGAAAGAAATAAATATTGTCTTTTTCATCATGGTGGTTCTCATTCTCTTGGAAAGTGTAACACATTTAAGGAATTTTTTCAAGAACAATACGATCATGCTTGTATATGTCTTTCAACAAATCTTCCTTTCTTTCTAGGTGAAAAGGTAGTTCCTTAGCACTCCTTTCACCCTCATGTTGCTCCTCACCCTATGGCACAAGAAACAAATTTAATTGGGGGCTCATTGTCATTAGAGGTGGTGTTTCTTCAAAATCAAATATCTTGGGGTAGCAACTTGAATTCCCCTCTCTCTCTTCTCTTCCTAAGTTTTCACTATTTTCTTTGTGATTGCATTATTCATAACTTTATGTCCTTTCTTGCATTGAATTATCCTTCATGTGAGCACATGTTTGTTCCTTGATTAGAACTTATTTCTTGCTTGAGATGATGCATCTTCTATAATCTCTCACTAGAGAACTTTTGTGAATCTTCTTCTTCCTCTTCCTTTCTCATTAAAAATTGCCTCTTCTTTTGTGTGGTGTTATTCATCACTTGACTTTCTTTCTTGGATAGAGTTGTCCTTTATATAAGCACATGTTTTTTCCTTGGTTAGGACCTATTCTTTGTTTGAAACGGTTTGTTTCTTATGAATAACTCCTCTCTATAAGATTTTTAATTTTACTCTTTGTCCTATTGCTTGGGGGGAAAGGATGGATATTTCTATCAGATAGTTCAAATAATCGAAAAACAACTGAGAGGGGGGGGGGGGGGGGTGAATCAGTTGTCACCAGATTACCAGAACCTTAAGAAATTAAAACTTTAATACCAGAACCCAAAAGATCAATACCAAAATGCATAAACTAATTACCAAAATAGAAGATATACCAATTTAGCATAAGAAAAAATTAGAGAATAAATACCATCCACATGACACCAAGATTTGTACGTGGAAAACCCAGTAAAGGGAAAAACCATGGTGGGAAGCCTACCCACAGTCAGATAATACTTCTGTAGTAAGTATTTGATAAAAAATGAGGGGCCTACACTTGCAGGAAGGCCAACAGCCTAGAGCACATTGCTCATTACAGAAGGAGTCTTACTGACTACATAAAAATCTAGACTACAATCCAGAAGAGTGAATGAACTACAATGATGGCATCTTCTATGCCTGAGTACAATTTTGGTTAAGCTCAATATTGAAGGACTAAATACTCTTACATAAACCCAACTCGATCATCAATGATCGACCAAATCCTTTGCATGAATGATTATTACATTATTCACTACTATACATCCATATCCCTTACACATTTGATCTACAATGAGATCTTACATCATATATATACAAACCCTCATCCACAAATAATAAGGTTGGCCACCAGACAATAAAGCAATTGCATAATTACAAACCTATCAGCCTGAGACCAAACAAATAATATCCAACCCATAAGACATCCCAGAAACACATCAAGAAGTCCAATCAACACGTTACATTAAGCCAGTCTGTAACCTAGATAATACCAGACCCAATTTAGGTCCACACACGCTAAATAAATGATCCCAATCAACCAAGTATTGAACACAATCACCATCAGCATCACAAATCTCTATTAGAAGCCGCACCAACACCATTTATGCATAGCACCAAAGATCTTCAACAAAGCTCTACCGATGAAACCCTCACCAGAACAACAAATCAAGCTTACCAGCATACATGATAGCATCTGATCACCAAATAAAAACCAACTGATTGAACATGTATCTGGGTAGCATTAATAAGCCAATTCCAAAAACCAAAACATACTAGAGCATACCGGATCATCATGATCTAATCGAACCAGAAACCAAATAGCCTACTCCAACTAGAAGGATACCAGTAAAGTAGCCAAAATAGCTAGTGTTGACATCAATGACAAAACATCAATGCAACACATAATCAATTCCTCCAAATGGCCAACAATCTCCCCCTGTAGCATTGATGGTAACACTAGATGTGAAAAACATCCAAGTGCCAAGAAATGCCAAACAAATCTCCCACACAAAGATATAGCAACGAAGTTCTGATCCATATTCCCTATAAATGATATCACAATTAAGTTCTGCAAATTTCTCCCCCTAATGTATATATTCCTTAACTTTTTCACATGAATATCTCTCCCCCTTTGATATCAATGCAAGAAATCCAACATAAAATATCAAAGCAAAAACATAGACCACTGAATCACAAAACTAACTACCCCCCTTGAGCAGTAGCATCCCCACATCAATCTGGAATGAATAATATCTCTCATAATGCATATCAGACTGATGCCAAATAACATCAAGCAGTTCTTTTTTGGAGGGGCAGAAACCCCTAATCTATCTCTGAGGTACTCAAATGATTCTTTAGGCAAAGGTTTAGTGAAAATATCTCCAATTTTCTCTTTAGTGTTCACATAAACTAGTCTAACTTCATTTTCCTCCACCTTCTCCTTCAAAAAGTTATACTTGATAGATATGTGCTTTGTCTTAGAGTGAAATACCAGATTCTTTGATATGTCTATAGCAGCAGAGTTATCACAATGAATAACTATTGGTCCAATGCAATGCACTTTTATGTCCTTTAACATTTGCTTCATCCATAGATCTTATGTACAGTTAGTAGTAGTAGCAACATACTCAGCTTCACTAGTAGATAAAGAAGTACATGATTGTTTCTTGCTGATCCATGAAATAAGTTTCTTTCCAAGAAAGAAAGCTCCACCGAAATTACTTTTTCAGTCATCAACATCTCTTGCCCAATCTGCATTTGTATATGCACATACACTAAAGTCATCATCCTTAGGGTACCACAAACCATATTCAGATGTACCTTGCAAGTATCTAAAAATTATTTTCACCGCACTCTCATGATTTTCTCTAGGATAACTTTGATATCTTGATGCAATGCAAACATTATTCATTATATCAGGCCTAGTCTGAGTCAAATATAGCAAACCTCGAATCATAGACTTGTATGTTGTAGGATTTACTGGTGCAGATTCATCTTTCCTTGTCAATTTCTCACTTGTAACTATAGAAGTATTTATTTGTTTAGAGTCATCCATACCAAATTTCTTCAACAATTACCTAGCATACTTAGTTTGATAGATAAAAATACCTTTATTATTTTGAGTAATCTGCAAGCCTAAGAAAAATTTAATCTCCCCAATCATAGACATTTCAAATTCTTTCTCCATATTTTTAGAAAATTCCATGCACAACTTATCTTCACCTCCAAAAATGATGTCATCAACAAAAAAATCTAATTTTAGTATATCATCATTAGCAACTTGATAATATAGATTACTGTCAGCATTAACTTTAGTGAAACCAAGCTCCAAAAGATATTTATCTAATATTGCATACCAAGATCTAAGTGCCTATTTCAATCCATATAAAGCTTTCTTTAACCTGCAAACCATGTTTTAATCATTTGAAAGTGAAAAATCATTAGGTTTCTCAATATAAACTTCCTCATCAAGATCCCCATGCAGAAAGGCACACTTAACATCCATTTGATAAACCTTGTAGTTTTTATGTGCAACATAGGCAAGAAATAATCGCGCAACTTCAATCCTAGATATTGGTGGAAAAGTTTCACCATAATTAATTCCTTCCTTCTAATAATACCCTTTACAAACCAATCTAGATTTATTCCTTACAACTTGTCCATCTTCATTTAGTTTATCTCTAAAAACGCATTTTGTTCCAATAACATTCTTATTTTTAGGCTGGGGAACTAAAATCCATATGTTATTCTTCTCTATCTGATCGAATTCTTCTTCCATAGCTTTCATCCAACATTCATCTTTACATGCTTCAATTATTGATACCAATTCAACTTGAGAAATTAAATATACCTCATTAGCTGCCAATATCCTTCTTGTCATCAGTCCATTGTTCTTATCCCCAATGATCTGATCTTTTGAATGATTCATCCTTACATACCTAGGAGTCTTTTGATTCTCTATTCCTCTTTCTGGTTCTTCAGTTATTGTTGAATTTTCTGATACTACCAGAGTAACTGGCTCAACATTCTGGTACGGTAAAGGTGTTACTAATTCAATTATGATCATTTCCACCATTTCCCATAAACTCTGATTTGACTTTCTTTACATACCAGATTATAGGGCTTCACAATCTTAGATATATCTCTAACTACCTTAGTTGAACTAATCGTTACCATGCAATCAAAATTCACATGACATGGCCATTTATGCCATAACCAATTCTCATCAATTTGTGCAATCAAACTTGTCTTCTAAACAGAATTCAAATGAAATATATTACCATTTGTCTAAGTACTGGTTGCAATCTTTAATCCAGATCTATTAATGGTTTTGCATTTTCCATCCTTGAATTGTAATTGAAATCCCTTATCCATCAATTATCCTACACTCAAAATATTATGCCTTAAAACTTCAACATAATAAACATTATTAGTATTGTGCTTACCATCCAATGATATAGCTCCTTTTCCCTTGATCATACATGCTTTGTCATCTCCAAATCTAACTAGACCGCCGTCAAATTCTTGCAAAGATAGAAACTTCCTTTTATCTCCAGTCATATGATGTGAACATCCACTATCAATTATCCATTCATCCTTATCTTCAGGTACAGTCTCTTCTAGTTCCGGATCATCTTCCTTGATAGCCAGGAACACCCATTCCTTTCCATTGCCAAAACCACTAGTAGAGTCTTATGCTGGTTCATCATCAGAATCAGTCACACCTTCTTCATCCATAATGTAGCATGATTTATCTTTGTTTTTCTTGTACTTATACTTGTTCTGATATCCAAGGTTAGGCTTAAATGATCTTCTATCTCTCTCTTCAAATCTTGAATTCCTTTCAGGACATCTAGATGAAAAATGACCTATCTTATTACAAGCAAAACATTTAAAAGGTTCTTTTTCTTCATATTTCCTATCGGTCCTTTAGGTACTCTTCTAGCAAATAGGGCTTCAAGTTTCTCAATTTTTTCATCTTCTCTCTTCATAGCATCCAATTCTTTTGCATACAAAGCTTTCCAATCTTTCTTGCCGGTTGATGATGTAAATACATGAAAAGTAGGTTCAGACTTCACAACTCTAGAAGGTCCAAATTATTCAAGCTCAAAAGAAAATAATTTCCCAACCAAGGTATATCTATTGATAGAGGTATTATCCATTGTTCTCAATTCATTAATTGCAGTAGCCTTCATCCTATAAGCCAGTGGCAAAGCTCTCAAAACTTTAGAAAGTATTTCATCTTCACTCAGAGTTCCACCACATTGAATTCCCATAAGAATTTCATTTACCCTTTCCATGAATGCAGTAATCCTTTCATCTTCTTCCATCTTCAGGTTTTCATATCTCACCCAGTAACCATCATGTTTAGCAATCGTAACAATAGGGTCACCTTCATTAAGAGTCTCCAACTTGTCCTATATAGCCTTTGTCAATGATTTTTTAGTTAATATGATTATTTGTTGATCAGAAAGTGCACACAAGATGGCTTATCTTGCTTTACAATCATTCTTAAGATCCAAGTTTGTTGGAGGAGGATTGCCAGATGCCAGATTAAAAGGTGTAACATCATTCTCTATTATTTCCCAATTTTCCTTACCAAGAAATCTCAGATGAGTCTCCATCTGAATCTTCCATTCTCCATAATTTGTTCCATCAAGCCTAGGAATATCTTTCTAAAAGATAGAAGCAGATGAACTAGATGAACTTGAACTGTTAGTCACCATAGGATCCCCCTCAAGCAATTAAGCTTCTGTAGAGAGGATGAGAGCTCTAATAGAAATTATTAGACAGTTCAAAATAACTAAAAGACAACTGAGAGGGGGAGAGGGGTGAATCAGTTGTCACCAGATTACTGGAACCTTAAGAAATTAAAAATTTAATGGCAGAACCCAAAAGATCAATATCGGAATGCATAAACCAATTACCGAAATGGCAGATATACCAATTAAGCATAAGCAACAATTAGAGAATAAATATCATCCACATGACACCAAGATTTGTACATGGAAAACCCAATAAAGGGAAAAACCATGGTGGGAAGCCTACCCACAGTGGGAAGATATGTTCTTGGTTCTGCAAAATTTTGCTAGGTGCCCTGGTTTGTTGCAGTAGTAACACACCATACCAAATGATCTCTAGGGTCTTGCATTTCCTCTTCCTGTTCTTTTTTTGAAGTTCATCGCCACATGGCCAAGGTTGTTACAAAAGGTACAAACAATGTTTGTTCCCTTTTTCATTTTGAATGGACTAAACCGGTTGCCATAGGATCTTTGCTAGTTCATGTTTATCCGGTTATCAAAATTCCTTGTCTAGTTACCATATGGTCTAGGATGCATGTGTGGTACATGATTTTTTGATCCATATCTGCACTCAATATTTTTATGCCCATACATTCCACAAGTGTAGCAATGTCCTTCAAACTTTCTAGACACATGCCTAACATTAATATTGTAACTCACATTCATGTTAGGTTTGTTCCTACAAACATTCACAGTATGACCAAGCTTATGGGAAACAAAGAAGACAAGTTTAAAGGCCTTCTTACTGGTAGTCTTATTAACTTTTGAATCATTTTTATTCTTTGGATAGTTTCTCTTTGTCCCAGAGGATTCACCTTTTTCAGTTGTATGAAAACCAAGTCCAAAGATATCACCCTTCATTCTTTGTGATTGAATTTGTTCTTCCAGCATGGTAGAACGTTTGACAAACTTTTCCAATTTCTCATTGGCTTCAGTAAGATTATTGACAAGATCATCATTGTGCTTCAAAAGATTCTTTTTTAGAGATGATGCCAACTCAAGATCTAGCTTTAGGTTTTCTTTTTCTTCTATTTCAGCTATTGAGTCCTCATGCATAGTATCTTTTTCCCGTTTGATTTTTAGAATCTCTTGATCTCTTGCCTTGATAAGATCTTCAACAACTCTTTTGGATTCCAGCTCCTGACTCATGCAGATAGTGAGACCTTTAGTTCTCTCCTTAGATTCAGTTTCTCACCCTGCAACTTTTCAACTTTTTTTGATAAGGCATCAATATTAGCTTCGTCTGAAGAACTATTGTCATATATTTCTAACAGTTTTTCAGATAGTTCTCTCCTCTTGACTTGAGAAGCTTTTAGTTTTCACCTAAGGGATTCAACTTCATTTCTACTAACTTCTAGCTCTCTAACCATTTCAAAGTAGCTTCTGTCCCCCATGGTAGTTTAAAGTTTCCCTTCTAAGTGGTTAGGCTTCAAAGAAGTTAGGCTCTGATACCAATTGATGGACTTAAAAAGCATTGAAAGGTGGGGGGGGGGGGGGGGTGAATCAGCGAAACCAAAAGACACACTACTTTAAACACTGATCGATAGATGAATTTAACCAAGTAGTTAAACAAAATACATGCTATCCAAAATGAAATAACAACATCCACATAAAGTAGAACATCCACCATAACACAAGTGTTTATACGTGAAAAAACCAAATAGATAAAAACCATAGTAAGATGGAACTCAGAAGTTAACTATCTGCAGTAATAGAAAATTGACCGGTAAGGTCTTACAAAGAGCTCTGCTAGGAGTGAATCTTGTTAGAGATTCCAAGCTTGATTAGAAGCTTATACCCTATTAAGAGTAACCTCGCTGGAGGATTTGAGAATCCAAACTAATGGATCACCTTGTCAAAGGATTTGTACAATGAAGCTTGTTAGAGCTCACCTGGTTAGGGGATTTTGTTCTGTTGTAATGATTGGAAAATAACAAGAAAGATTTGATCTATCCTGAGTAGCACAAACTTGCTTGATCAGATCATTCTAAGTTCATTCAATACTACTCTCCATTTAAACACTTATCGCTCTTCACCAAAAGTATTCGCATAGATTACCTCTACTATATATATTCTCTCCTTTACTTTTCTCACACAAAATTATTTGCTCAGATGTCTTTAAATAGGCATTCAGACCTTATGTCGGCCATAGGAACACAATTTCCTAGGTGCAGTGTATCTAGACATTTAGTCATAACTCATCACAAAAATAGATACCAGTTGGAATAAAACTAGTGAATCATTGTCCAGGAATCTTCCACTTGATCTTCACCTTCAACTTCATCTTCACTTTGATGCCATCTTAGTGTTACCACAGGTTATCTGTTAGGCATATACCGATTGACACAAAGTACCGATTAGAGATAGACCTTAAACATACCGGTTGGTAGTGTAAAACAATTGAAGTTATACTGGTAGTCAATGTTATCATATACGTGTGTGAGTGTTTCATCAATGACAAGAAGTGATGGATACATTACAATCAACATCAAGTCAACAATCTCCCCCTTTGGCATTGATGGCAACACTTAGAAATTTTTGAATAATACAATACCGCTAAGTGTGCATACACAACATATTTACACATATATACTCATACTCCCTTTGAATGTAACACTCCTCCTTAATGTTGTAATACTCCCCCTTAATGCCAAAATGATAAAGTAAAATATATACATATATATAGAAAATCAGTATCAAAGAGTTCATCATATAAAACAAATTAAAACAAATTCATGCCATTCTCATGAAAATATTATTGAAATTCTGCTTCATCTGGGATAGAGCGTTCTGCGATGATTCCAGTATTTGATTCATATACTCTGAAGTAAACAGTAGCTGAGAATAGAATTCTTCCATTAAATCAAGCGAGCACATCACAGGTGTAGCAAGAATAACTTCTGCACTAGAGTAGGCTCTCTGAAGAATGTCGATGTGTGAGGTGAGCTGACTCTTGAGTTGTCTTAGAGATTGAAATCTCTTAGCTCTCTCATTATCATTCCTGATCAGTCTGTCATGCAGTTCATCTATAGACCAGTTAAAGACATGAATGGAGTCCTGGAGTGGGACATATGCCTTGCATAACCTTTCAATTTCCTGTTCAGTTTCAACATGATTTTTAGAAATATTAGAATAGAAGAAAGTAACATTGGAGGTAGAGGCAAAATACTTTCCTCCAGATTCAATAGCTTTCTTCAACAAACTGCTATTATGAGATAAAGCCATTTTTCCATTGTCAATGTGCTTAGCCAGCTTGTCTCCATATGCCTTCTTGTGGCTCTTCTTAGTAGATATTTGAGTAGAATCTTCAAGTGATTTGATTTGATCAGATGCCTCTGCAACTAACTGACTAAGTTTGCTGATAGGAGTGGGAAGATGTATGGCAGAGGTTTCCGGTAGTAATCCAGACAAAATTTCTACAACATTCTGGATTGCCTCTGCCTCAATTCTTTGTTCTTTCAACCTGTTCTTGTATTCACGAGATTGCATAACATTAGCAATCTTCATCGTTTCAGATGCACTCAAGGTATTTATGTCAATAGGTCCTGCAAAACTTAAAGAGTCTTCATCATCATCATAAAGTAGTTCTGGCTTTGCTGGTTCAAGGGGTGTACTCTTAATGATGGCTCTTTCTATGTTCTTATCTATTCCATCTTCTTCTTGCTGAGTAGCAGCTTCCTCAATGGATTCCTTTTGAGTGATCTCAATCAACGGTGGAGATTGGGGTTTCTCCAGTTGCTCAGTTGCCGGTATACTGACCTCCTTTAGTTAAGTACCCGATTGATCACCTGTTGTATCCTATACTTCTATGATTGAAGGAGGATCCATATCTGGTCCAGTAATATCTTTAGATAGGTCCAATATATCCTGAATATCCTTGTCAACAAGAATAACAGAGTCATCCTTCTTCTTGGTTGAATAGACTATATCAGCTGAAACAATTTCCTCTTCATCCATTTATGGTCGAGGAACATCTTCTGTGGTATCATCATTATTGCTTGAGTGGATGACATCTTCCCTTTGTTTGATTATACAGGCTAGTTGATGTGTCTCAGACTCAACAATTGACCTTTTTCCATTTAGAAGATTCAGTCTTCTTACTATAAAATCAAAATATGCTTTGTATTTCTTAGTTAAAGCACTAATTTCATTTGATGATAGACTGGGGAAGTACTGAACAAATACTTCATCAAAAATCTTCTTTTCTATTTGAGTGGCTTCTTCCCATTTATCTAACAAAGTATTATACAAAGAGATTGAAATATTGTTCTCCAATTCATGTGGAGATCTACTGTAATGACCCAAATAGGTGAGTACCTGTTGAAGTACTTGCTTCTACTCATCTTCAGTAAAATAATCGTAATGTTCTTTGACATTGTCAAACCTATTTCTTCCCAATGACTTCATTGTTCTTTCAAATGTTGTTGCAGGTTTGTAGGTGGAGATGTCTATAGATGTAGTTGCCTTCGACACTACCTTTACCTTCTTAGGTGTTCTACCGGTTTCCTTTTCCTTTTTAGGTTCTTCTTCAGACTTTGTACCCTCAGACTCTGGTTGCAAAATCAGTTTCCTGTTCCTCTTCTTTGGTACACTCTCCTTTTTCTCAATTGTTTTAGGTGCTAGTTCCTTCTTGTTTAGGACACTCTGAGTCACCCTTGTAGTTTTCTTCATAGAAGATTTTTCCTCACTTTTCTTTTTCTTTCTTTTAGCTTTAGCTACGGGTGTTGTACTAGTTTCAGCAGTTGCAGCTTGGATTGCTAGAATGTCCAATTTTGCCTTCTTTTTGTCTATAGGCGATGCTAACAGGGTATTAGCATAGCCAACCAGTAAGTCATGATTGACCTCGTAGCTCATATCTTCCACCTCTTCCTCCCTTGGTTCAATTGCTTACATCAAGCAAAAGTCAGTGGTAACCGTAAAGATTATGTCTTTCTCAAAGTGTTTTACCACATCTTCAGATAACCTCATTCTCAAGCTCATCTTTTTCTGAAATTCATTAAAGTACTTGTTCATGGCAATTGAAAAGGTATTCTTTATAGCCTTAATCCTATTCTTGATCTCTGCATTAACCAGTTGTTCTTTAGACCATTCAATGTCACCTATACCAGGTAGAAAATTTTGAAAGTAGAAAAATAACCCAACCAATAGCTGACCAAATTTGAACTTCTGAGTATTGTCCTTCTTAATGGATTTCAAATTTTGAAATAGCTGGAGTCTGATAGCTTCACAAATATCATAGTCTTCATTTCCAACAATCATACTATGTGTTGTATGAATTGCTGTGGACGAAACACTGTTAAGTCTACTAGAGTAAAATACTCTGTAGCCTATCACCATTGCTGCAAGTTTCACCACAGGATCTCTGATTGTTATCAGAGAAAGCATGCCCATTAGAGGTAGAACCGGTTAGCTTGAAGATAGTGTCTTTTGTAATTCTCCTCAACTCAAGGACTTTACCAGTTGAGAAATAACCCATTACAGCCCTAATAGCCTCCTTGGTTATTGTGTGAGTCCTCTCCAGATACATATTTTTGCTGTGGACTCGACTCAAAATTATTCTTATGTGATCATCCTCAAAGTCTTCAAGAAAATAGGCAGTATTATGAAACCCTTTTTTATAAACTCTAGCATATTCAGCTTCAATCTTTCCATCCTTATTATAGAGTGATTTCAGCTGAGTAAAGATATGAAGAGTTCCCAAATCTTCAATTTTGCAATCTATATAGCTGGACAAATCACCTTTGACTATGACTCCACTTGGGACTTGCGACAATGCATTGTAAGAAATAATTTCATCTACCTTTAGAGCTTCCTCAGGCTCAGCAGTGATCATCAACCTCCTTACAAATTTAGAAGTAGATGCCATTCTAGATAAACAAGTTTCAAGGCGGTATACAAGGAAATACCTAGAATTTCGCACATCGCTTCGATTCTCGATTGGACCAATCAAATGCACTCTCGTTCGCTTCTCTGCAGCTTTTGATTCAACTTTATTTCTCATAATCACGGAGCAATTCACCAATTCATACCAAGACAATCTTTCTCTACTCTACAATCGCTTTAATTTCTTTTCTGAAAGAGTTAGGGTAAAACTGATAAGTTAAACTTGTTTTTATCCTTTTTATCGGTCATAATAAATGCTCATACTTTTAGGTTACAAACCCTAATTTCACCGCTTAAGTGAAATACTAGTTGATTAACATGTCAGCACAAAAAGTCACCAAAATTCAAAAAAAAATAAAAAATTTCTTGCTTTTTCTACAAAAAGGGGGTCTGAAATATGTTTTACTGTTACACTCCCCTTAGCCGAACTTTACACAGGCTTATGTCACCAGTGCTAGACTCTCTTCATTGGGTGAAGGAGTGATTTCTTCTATAGGAAATTCTTTGCTTTTCTTCTTCCAAGTCTGGTTCATATCTACTCTTTTTTCCTCAACATCAATTTTCTACTTGCCTTTCTGATCCTTAGTAGAGTTGACCAGTTTGCTATTTCTAGTTCTGCAAAACTTTGCCAGGTGCCCTGGTTTGTTGCAGTGGTAACAAACCATACCAGATGATCTCCAAGGTCCTACATTTCCTCTTCATGTTCTTTTTCTATAGTTCATAGCCACATGGCCAAGGTTATTACAAAAGGTACAAACAACATTTGTTCCCTTTTCCATTTCGAATGGACTAAACTAGTTGCCATAGGATCTTTGCCAGTTCCTGTTTACCCAATTATCAAAATTCCTTCTCCAGCTACCATATGGTCTAGGATGCATGTGTGGTATAAGATTGTTTGATCTATATCAGCACTCAATATTTTTATGCCCATACATTCCACAAGTGTAGCAATGTCCTTCAAACTTTCTAGACACATACCTAGCATTATTATTGTAACTCGCATTTATGTTATGTTTGTTCCTACAAACATTTGCAGTATGACCAGGCTTATGGAAAACAAAGTAGATAGGCTTAAAGGCCTTCTTACCGGTAGTCTTATTAACTTTTGAAGCATTTTTATTCTTTGGATAGTTGCTCTTTGTCCTAGAGGATTCACCTTTTTCAGTTGTATGAAAACCAAGTCTAGAGATATCACCCTTCATTCTCTGTGATTGAATTTTTTCTTCCAGCATGGTAGAACCTTTGACAAAATTTTCTAGTTTCTCATTGGCTTCAATAAGCTTATTGACAAGATCATCATTGTGCTTAGATAGATTCTCTTTCAGAGATGATGTCAACTCAAGATCTAGCTTTAGGTTTTCTTTTTCTTCTGTTACAACTATTAAGCCCTCATGCATTGTATCTTTTTCCCGTTTGATTTTTAGAATCTCTTGATCTCTTTCCTTGATAAGATCTTCAGCAGCTCTTCTGGATTCTAGCTCCTGACTCATGCAGATAGTGAGACCTTCCAGTTCTTTCCTTAGATTCAATTTCTCACCCTACAACTTTTCAACTTCTTCTGATAAGGCATCAATATTAGCTTTGTCTGAAGAACTATTATCAGATATTTCTAACAATTTTTTAGATAGCTCTCTCCACTTGACTTGAGAAGCTTTCAGTTTGCCCCTAAGGGATTCAACTTCATTTCTACTAGCTTCTAGCTCTCTAACCATTTCAAAGTAGCTTATTTCCAACATGGTAGTTTCAAGATTCCCTTCTAAGCAGTTAGGATTCAAAGAAGTTAGGCTCTGATACTAATTGATGGACTTGAAAAGCACTGAGAGGGGGGGTGAATCATTGACACCAAAACACACACTACTTTAAACACTAATCAATAGATGAATTTAACCAAGCAGTAAAACAAAATACATGCTATCCAAAATGAAATAATAGCATCCACATAAAGTAGAACATCCACCATAACACAAGTGTTTATACATGGAAAACCCAAATAGGTAAAAACCACAGTGAGATGAAACTCACAAGTTAACTATCTGCAGTAATAGAAAATTGACCGGTTAAGGTCTTACAAAGAGCTCTGGTAGGAGAGAATCTTGTTAGAGATTCCAATCTTGATTAGAAGCTTATACCATGTTAAGAGTAACCTTGTTGGAGGATTTAAGAATCCAAACTAATGGATCACCTTGTCAGAGGATTTGTACAATGAAGCTTGTTAGAGCTTACCCAGTTAGGGGATTTAGTTCTATTGTAATAATTAGAAAACAACAAGAAAGATTAGATCTATTCCGAGTAGCACAAACTTGCTTGATTAGATCATTCTAAGTTCATTCAACACTGCTCTCCATTTAAACACTTATCGCTCTTCAGCAAAAGTATTTGCATAGATTACCTCTACTATATCTGTTCTCTCCTTTTCTTTTCTCGCACAAAATGCTTCGCTCAGATGTCTTTAAATAGGCATTTAGACCTTATGTCGACCATAGGAACACAATTTCCTAGGTGCAGTGTATCTAGATATTTAGTCATAACTCATCACAAAAATGACTGCCAAACAAACGGTGCTGGTAACTCATCACAAAAATAGATACTGGTTGGAATAAAACTAGTGAATCATTGTCCAGGAATCTTCCACTTGATCTTCACCTTCACCTTCATCTTCACTTTGATGTCGTCTTAGTGTTATCACAGGTTATCTCTTAGGCAAATACCGGTTGATACAATGTACCAGTTAGAGATAGACCTTAAACATACCGGTTGGTAGTGTAAACCAATTGAAGTTATACCGGTAGTCAATGTTATCATATATGTGTGTGAGTGTTTCATCAATGACAACAAGTGATGAATACATTACAATCAACATCAAGTCAATAGGATCCACTTTTCCTTGAGGAGTGGTGTTTGTTCATATTTGGGTGTCATTTCTTGTGTGAAGTTATTGTTTGCTTAAGGATTCTCTCTTATACAAGAGGTGTAAGTGCTTGGCCACAACCTCTTCTCCACTTGGCAATGTATATCTATCATAAACTTATTCCTCACATTGGGTCAAAAGTGTTTCATCCTTCATCAAGAATCCCTTTCACCTAGCAATAGGACCTAGAGATATGAATTCTTGTTCTCCTTCCCGTCTTTTGGTAGAAGACATTATGTTTTTTCTAAAATATAGTTCTTCTTGGAGGTAGATGTCTTTTAAGAAAAGATATCTTCTCCTCCAAGGATCCCCTTTACTCTTGTTGCAAGATATCTCCTTTTCAACTAGCTTATTCTTGCTTAAAGAGTATTCCCTCTCTAGCTTGGATTTATGACATTGTTTCTTAAAGGATATCTCCTTGGTGCTAAAGGTAAGGTATCCTTGTCTCTAGCTTCCTGAAGACATCAACATAAAAGTATGTTGACATCTTAAGGTGGGGGGAACCCACATCACTCCCTTTGTACTATGCTCTTGCTTATCATTTTTGCATGTCTTAAATGGGGTGTTCATCCTCGAAACTAGAGTAAAAAATCTTAGAGAGAGATGCTTCACACTCGAAACTGGATGCAATATTTGATATATGTCTTAGACAAGGTTAACACATCACTGAAACCAGAGAAAAGACTCTTAAATGGGATGGCCTTGAAACCAGTCATGTATCTTTGCCACTTGACATTTACACATTTGCACAAACACAATCACCGCTTGGCATTTGCATTTACATTAAATGCCTTAAACAGGTTAAGCACACTCAAAAATAGAAAAAAAGACTCTTGCATGGGGTGCAATAAACTTGAAACCAAACATCACTTGCACACACACATGAGGATGGGTGGAACTAGCTAAAAACGGCTAGACTATTCTTACTTTCCTCTCCACATGGACCACCTAGATAAAAACATCTAGGGGTGAGTTTTCCATGTCCTTTTCCCACCATGGACCACCTAGATAAAAACATCTAGGTGTGTGTATTCCATGCCCTCTCTCATCATTCTTCTCATGGATCACCTGGATAAACACATATAGAGTGTATTCATGCTCTCTCTTCTTCCTCTCATGAACTCATAGTTTTGTTATTGATAGTTCATGGATAATGCTTGCTTTTCTCTTTTATGTAATAATTTATGTGCATGAGATGGTATTTTCAAGAAGGATATTAGTTGTTGAGACATTTTGATATCGAGGTCTCTTCAGCTAGTTGACTTGAGGTCTTGCTTTTTGTCTTTAGCTTTTAGGTCTTGTGTGTCTTTGTGTCTTTGCCTTTGTTTGTCTTTTTGTCTTTATTTTTATTTTTGTTTTTGTCTTGTTTTGTGTGCCCTTGCATATGTTTGAGTGAGTTTAGATCCTAAGATTAGGGGCTTGGTTCCTCAAAATTAGTGATGTCTTATACTCCTTGCGATTTTTCTCTGCACTCCTCATCTTCATCTCCCTTCCTTCTACTTTACTATGAGTATTTGCATAAGCTCCTACTCCCGGTAAAGTGGGGGCTAAATGTAACGTCCTAAAATTTCACCCCTTGCAATTTTGACTGCATTTTGGGCCTTCACCTTACCAATCTCATCCCCATGCTTGATCAAGACCTATTTTTTGCCTCTTTTATGCAACTAAGCTTCATTTTTCACTTTGTACCTTGCATGGCTACCTTGATCCTTCCCCAAAATAAGTAGGACCAGGGTGTGCTGCCCTGGGATCCCTTAAAAGGGACCTATCTTGGCTCCTCTCCCTTGGACTTATCTCAAATATGAGCGGGAAATAATCCCCTATGTCAGCCTTTGTTAGAAAATTAAGATATTTGACACTAGGCAAGTATATAAGGAGGTCTTCCCCTCTCATTTTGATCTAACATAATAATCCACCATCATCATAAGGCAAGGAGACTACATCAAGCATTCTTCATTCCTTAAGTCTGTATACTCTTCATCTATCCATTGGAGCAACATTACATCATTCATTTGCATGCATGTGTGTGTTAGGGTTTTTTCATGTTCATGCCATTTCATACAACATATGCGACTACATCTAAGAACCAAAGCATCATTATCATCTATTGCAGATCTAAAGGTATGCCCTTTCCATCATTTATTTCAAGCATTTGCAGTATTTCACTCAAGGTTGATTCCAAACCAGGGTTTGACTTAGGAAAACCCCTATTCTCAACTCTTTCTTTTTCTTTTTGTGTGCATGAAACGGGTGTGTAGTTGTACTTTTGGAATTAAGCTTTATTCATAGAGATAGAAACCCCCTTTTCGACACATGGAAAGTTCAGAGGATCGATAGGATGGTGCCCCTGTCCGGACAAATGGTCCCTGCAAATTTTACCAGATTTCACAGAGAAGCTTCAAATCATCTCAAACTTCTCAAATCTAAGTGCACGACTGAATCCCAAATCTGTAGCTCACTGTTCTCGCATACTTTATCTTAATTCAATCAATCAACTTACAAAAGAGGGTTAATTCCATTCCAATCTATTTAGTATTCAATCCTTGCATCCTTCGGGATTGGATCTAGTAGATTCATCCCCCTCTTTTGAATGTAAAGTTTCCTCAGGTGAAAATTGAGCTTAGTAAATTCCCCCCTTCCATGTGGAGAGTTGGCTAAGCCTCCAATTTTCCACTTTATAGTGGTGTTATGTATTTCTACTTATTGATCATTTTATTTTTGCAACTAAGTTACGTTATGCAGATGGTTGTTATAAAGTTTTAATAAAATCAAGGGAATACTAACTCACCTCTCCGCTCTTAGTATTCTGGATGTTCAACAGAGAGATGGGTTAGTTGCAGAGTGGATTGTGTCATTTTCTGTTGGGTTTTTTTGTGGTAGGTTTTGCTAGTTTCTGGTTATTTGATTAAACTCATCTCTCTGGATACTTATGGTTTAGTTTGGTTGTCAAACTTATGGTTTGCAAATATTTTAAGTTCTCTTTATTAATATATGTTATGTGCTTCTATGCTTTATTCCCCCACCCCCCCCCTGCCAAAAAAAACAAAACAAAAAAAAACTTGATAATTTGGTACTTCTAAAATGACTCAAGATATGTTTATTTCATCTATATAGCTATAACTTGTGTGTAGCTAATGTAGCTATTTCATATAAATCTTCTTGCCTTGAAGTTGAGCCTACATTAGATATAGGTATACTAATTACCCTTCATTGTTGTTTCATCTTGGCATAGTTCAATGATAGCCTACACTAGTATTTGTAACTTTGAATCACTGAAATGCTAATTAATTTGAACAATCATTTATTTCATTCTTAATGATGGTGATAACCTTTATTTTTCATATTGAATAAAAAACTATTATCAAGATGAACTATTAGAGTGAGTAAGAGTTTATATTTAATTTAGATGGTTAATAACCCTTGCTTATGTTTCTAGTTTAAGTGATCTCTCATATTTAACTTATGATGAAGAAAGCACTTTCAACATAAAAATCAAATGTAATCCAATCAATCATTCACATGAAGGGTTGGTGGTGGAATGGAATCCCAACTAAAAACTTAATGTAAGATACCAAATACAAAAAAAATGTAGTCACACCACAATGTAGATGAAGTAATGATAGTTGGAAGAGGAGGAGGGTCCATATGTTGAAGATTATCTCAACCATCCTAGATGATTTGGTTATTACAAATAAGCTCCCAATTTGTAATGGTATCCTCTTTTTTCCTTTTCCTCTTCTTGATCACCATGAACAATATAAATGAAAGAAACTTGGCTAAGGATACTTGTCATTATTATGCTACTTAGGATTACCTCAACCACTATGCATAACGACCTTTTTTTTAGTTTTGAAATTAAATAAAAAGTTGATTGCTATTTAAATTAAATAATAAGTATATCAAATATTTTTAATCGATTATAATCTTATATCCAATTATCTATTAATTGACAATCTTTATTTATTCTTAATGATAAATAAAAGCTTTTTTTGGAACCAGATGTAAGAATGACTTTCTTATATATTTTACACCATATGAAAAACCACATATTTTAATAGGAAGCAACAATCTCTTTCAGATTTCAGGTTGAGTGAAACCTTCTAGAAATGAAACTTCTTCACTACATTTAAAAAGAAAAATTGTAAATTATAATAATACAATGTAATAATTTAATAAGTGAAGGTGATAAGCTATGCCACTAATTCTTCCTTTACCTCAATAATAGTGGCCAAATATTATTGAAAAATTGTTGAACACAACACTCCTATTAAAGGTTAATGCGATAGTATAGCACAAATGCTCTTTTGTTTTGTAACTTGGCTTTCATCATGATTTAAAAGAAGCATCATCATATTCTTACACCTTAGTGCAATCTATCACACTAACAACCCTAAAAGTGGTGGTACAGAACAGAATAACTTGTAAATGAAGGCATACCCATCTTCAAACTCAAGTTAAACAATTTACTAATTCTATAGTTATGTTTACATAGATTGTCATATCAATGTGCTTCCTTCATATAGTGTCTTTTGATGAACTACATCTGTCAATTCTTTTCACTCACAGCCTTGCTAATTATCCTTTCTATCCTTCCACGCATCGCTCTCTCTTTTGTCCTGCTATTCTCTATTCTGATGTGTAATTATGGATGATTTTCATGTTAACAGCGTTTGTCTTGTCGTGATTATGGATGATTTGAAAATATATGTGTGAAGATGTAATGTATCACGGGTCTCTTAAGAAATTTATATACTGTTTCCCTTCAGTCTGTGCTATTCTCTATTCTGATGTGTAATATTTAACCGTTTCTATTAAATTTGTCTGGGTACGATTTCAGCCACTTCACACTTGAATGTTTTTTTCTATCACAAGTTTGTGTAGATTGCCATATTTCAAAATCTTTACGTAAGCAATGAACCTAATGCTTTGTCTTGCATTTCCTGACTCTTAAGACCTCAATAGGAAGGCAGATCAAGATGATAAGTAACTCTAAATTTCATTCTATATTGGAGTAGATTTTAGAATGTTAAATATCACAAATTTTAGAGTGCATATTTTGATGATGATGGATTATTCTTTGTTAGTTAAGACCATTATAGTTGTGATGAATTAATTGGAAGATAAGTTCACCGTCATACAGTGTAGATTTCAGTTTAAATCTGATGTATAATTAAGAGAGAAGATTTATCAAATTTGGCTGGTTTGTTTCACATTTTCGAATAATTATTTAAACCCAACCTTATAGACTTGGGTCATAGGGGCACCTATGGAAAAGGACTGCCTAGATAACTATTTACAATCACAGAAGAAAAGTCATTTATTTCTATTAAGATGTCAATTAGATAACTATTTACAATCACAGAAGAAAAGCCATTTATTTCTATTAAGATGTCAATTATTGAAATGAGGACTTAGAATTTTTTAATTTAAGATATCGTAAAAAGGTACAAGATAACCATTTTGTCACATAGATTGATAATTATATTTCTTAAGGATCTCTTTAATGATTGTTTTTAATAAGGGAAGAAGAGCATTTTAATTTTCTTGTACTTGAAAGGATGAAATATGTGGAATAAACACTTCTAAATGCTAAATCTAAGAGGAGAGTTGATGAAAAAATTTCTTACAAACCCTTAACTATTATAGATTAGATAAATACATAAAATTAATATTTAAACAAATAAAACCACAATGTCAAATATACGTGGAAAAACCTTTTCAGAAAAAAACCCACACTCCAAAAGCTGGACACAATTGTATTATCAACAATACCAATAGTTAGAATAAAATACATAGAGACAATGCTCTTTAGAAATAGCTACAACATATATTTTGAGAAGAATTCCAACAACATAACAATGCCTTAATAAATAATCAACCTATCTCTCAAAATCAACTAAGACATCAACATATAAATAGAGTTCAACATAAAGAAGTATGCACCCATGGTTTCCAAAACCATCTCCAATACCCAAGAAGTAAGTTGTCTCACAAACAACATCTTGTTAATCCCATGATAGGTTGCACATAGCAACTTCTGATGCAAAAAATACCTATCTCTTCCATAACAATCATCTTGCCAAATGTAATGTAAGTACAACACAAAAGTTTTCGTGAACAAGAATAGGATCCTTCCTTACCTCACAGTAATTATCCAAAGTGAACTCAAAACATAAATGCCAACTACCAAAATATAACTCTCCATGAGTCATCCACCGTACTAGTAGACGCCATATTCATAATACAATTTTTTCATAGTTTCAACATAGCAATCTATGATATTAGGTCTATAAAGTTGAGGACTTTTAAAGTGGGTGTAAAATAAAATAAATAATCAAATGAACATGTTTGGACTCTAAGGTTGATACACCTTAGTTCAAACTTTTTCCCACTTCTCAAAGATTTGTCAAGAGTCAAATCTATGTCATTTTCTCAAGGCCCCAAGGCCCATAGAATTGGCACACCATCTGAACTTCTCAGTGCTCCTTGGCTTCATCAATACATATACAACATTCGTAAAAGTATGAATTTTCTCCATCTTCACCTTTCCATGTTCCACCATATCACGGACAAAATGAAATTGTACATCAATGTGCCTTGTTCTGGTATGGAATGTAGGATTCTACACTAAATAAATAGCACTTTTGTTGTCATAATAAATAGTAATCTAATCTGCATCAAAACCAATTTTAGAATATAATCTCTTAAACCAAATGTAACCAAATGGCTTCCTTGCAAGCATGAGTATATACCATGCACTCTTCTTCTATAGTGGACAAAGTGACTACAACTTGTCGCCTACTCATCCAATTGATAGCACCACTAAACATCGTGAAAACATATACACTGGTAGATCTTTTGTTGTCAATGTCTCTTGCCCAATTTGAATCCACATATCCATGAATGCAAACTAAATGATGATGTCCAGTAGGATAACCATGAAAACACAAATAATACTCAAAATTACCCCTCAAATATCAAGATACTCTCTTAATTTCAGCCTAATGGACCCTACCAGAATTAGCCATATACCGAGTAAGGACTCTCACTGCATGGGTAATGTTTTTCCTAGTACAGATTGTAACATACATCAATTTACCAACAACACTCACATAAGACACCTTAGGTATATCCTCTATATCAATAGTAAATTTTGGACAATCCTCCATAGAAAGATTTGTCCCCTGTAACACTAGGACAACTAACTACCTACAAGCTATCATGCTGAATCTCTCCAACACAAAGTTTTCACACTTACTCTAGCTCATCCAAAGCTTTGTGCTAATTCTATCTCTAATGATCTTAATCCCAATAATATATCTAGCTGCACCTAGATGTTTCATCTCAAATTTTGTTGCTAATTGAGACTTAAAATTTGAAATCATTTTTTACCATTCCCAATAAACAACATATCATCCAAATAAACAACTAGGATAAAAATGTGACCTTTTTAAAATTTATAGTACACACAATGATCATATTTAGATCTCACAAATCTCAAAGACAACACATAGGTGTCAATTTTTTCATACCACATTCTAGGGGATTGTTTCAAACAAAACAAAAATTTCTTCAGCTTACAAACAAGGTTCTCTTTAGCTTTTTCAATGAAATGCTTTGGTTGTGAGATGTAAATTTCTTGAAAATAATTGTGAAGGAATACTGTCTTCACATCCATCTACTTGTCTTCAAAGTCCTTAGATATTCCAAGCAATAACAAGAATCTAATGGATGTCATCTTAGTTACAAAAGAGAATATTTCACCATAATCACTTCCCTCTACCTAAGAATAGCCTTTTGTGACCAATCATGCTTTGTGCTTCTCAACACTACAACCTATAACCATTTTCTTCTCGAATACCCATTTACATCCAATGGATTTCCATCCTATAGGCAAAGATAACAAATCCTAGGTAGCATTCTTGTTCAATGTAGTAATCTCTTCATTCATGACTTCCATTCAAGAATATACACCATGCATACCCATAGCCTCTCTAACAATCCTAGGCTCATCAATGTTAGCAATCAAAGAAAATATGTAATTTAAATCCAATACAAAATATAATATAGCTGAACTTAAAGCAACCATTGAAGGGCTATTCATTTGTAGAGAATTTAGATTAAAAAGGGTGGAAATTGAAGGGGATTCAACAATAATTATAAATGCTCTAAGAACTGGAGTTACTCCAAGTTGGAGGTTGAATTCTTTCTTAAGAAATACTAAAGTTCTTTGAAGCATTTATAATTAATCATGTTTATAGAGAAGCAAACTATTTAGTTGATCAATTGGCAAATATGGGGGTAGCTGGAATCAATGACAAACATATAACTGAGACTGGGATTATTTAGAGGGAGCCTCTGAAGAAGAATGGAATTGAAGGAAGCTCTTAAGAAGACCATTTTTTCTCTTAACTATTGAATAAAAATTCAGTAGGTTGAGGGTTGTCACCAATTTTTTGAAAGTTAGGAGCACTCTTCACTAAGCCAGAAGTGGTGTAAAGGTTAGATTAGATGATCACCTTTAGTTGCTTGCATCATTAAATTTGAATTTTTGGGTGTCTGAAGCTTCAAGATCTCCATAAAGAACTATTAGTATTTCTTGGAATTTTTGTGAGTTTAATAATTAGGGTTTAAATGGAGAAACAAATAGAAATTTAATTCCAATTAGATCATATATCTCTGCAAGATCTAGGGAGAGATTGTCCTATGCAAGTGGTCAAAAAATTATCATTACAAGAGGGTACTCCAAATTACTGGATTGGTTTTTTAAATAAAGAGAAAAGAAACATTGAATTGCCTTGGCTTTGATATCTTCAATCAGACTTGAAAAGGAAAAATAGATTGGTCATATCGCATTAAATGTTTATAGGTGACCGGGTAAGATTTGAGTAAAGAGAGAAGGACATTACTCATTCTTCATCCTTGTAGCTAGAGTTGTTTCCCCTATGCTGTGGGACTTTCAATATTTTTTGAAGTTGTCACCCATGAAGAGCATTAAGTAAGAATGGAATGTTAGAGATTGAGCCTTTCTCTTAGAATTTTTTCAGGATTGATGTTTTAGCAATTCTAGCGAGGGTGGAGTAAAGTTGTTTTATTTTTATTTAATGAATTGTCATTTTTAAGGGAGGGTAAGCCCTTTGAGATATGATTTTCAAGTTTGGAATCCAATTGGTGTATTTTTTGGTGAATTGGTAGAATTAAATGGCACGAATAAGGCAGTATAGAAGCTTCGAGGAGTTAATTCTTGTTTCGACTTCCTTCACAAGCTTTATTTTATTTTGTTTTATTCCTTAACTATTCTACTGAAGTCTTTGAGTAGTTCTAAAGCTAGTATTTGTAGGTTGTTTGAATAGGATACAAATTAAGTAGAGGGAAGGATGAATTCTCCAATCTATTTGGTTGCCTCCAAAAGGAAAATGGTGTTTATGGGCAAGATCCAAGAGAGATGCCTACAAGAAGTGCTAAACTTGCCTCATTCTATGATTGTTAGGGTTGTCAAAAGGATTTCTTGGTGATGAGTTTTTACGGACCGACCATAAATATAGAGTGAATATGGAGATCATAGTGCGTTTTGTGCCAACACTCCTTCACACAGGCCTATCCAAAGACAAGACAAAAAATCTCTATAGGAAAGTCTTCAAGGATGGATTGTTGGGGGACTTGAGCAGATTCATGAGAAACATTGATGAAATCCTCACTATTTGACTCCCAAAAGACTACATGGTCACAATTAGGGATGGGAAACCACCTCCTTGTTTTCCCATTCTCTACATTGAAGATATGAAGCCCTTCTCAGCCAAAAAATTTGGGATGAAGGAAAATGCAAATTTTCTTTGGAAACTCTTTCATTTCACCAAGATCGAGGAAAAGAGTTGGATTAAAGAATACCTAGGAGATGATGATGTAGCCTTCTCTAGATCAAAAGACAATCAATTCTTGGGTGGTAGAGCTAGAAGAAATTGTTGAGGATTTAGGGTGTGAGCCGTCAAAATTGTTGGTTTTCTTCTCTCGTGTTCCTCTCCTCTAGTTCATGCATGAAGTTGACTCCAACAGTATAGGGGTCATTTTGGGAGTTGTTATGGCGAATCCTCTTTCTGGTTCGGGTCGTGGTCCTATTGACCCTTATACCCATGCTCCAGTGACCTAAGATAGGTGTTAAGTTTTTTGGTTTATTTTCTAAAATTTCTTAGGTTGGTTGTTAGGGATTTCTACAATTTTGTAAAATTTTTAGATGTAGCTTTCAAACTTTGTAATTTTCTATTGCTTCACTTGCCCTAGTTGGGCAACTGACTGTTATGTGTTGATAGGCTGCTTTGACATGTATTTGACTTGTTTTTCAGACTCTTTCAATAATTTAAAAAAAAAACAAAAAAACTTAATTATAATTCAAATGACAATAGCCCTTTATTGATAAAAAAAAGTTGAGATATCTCATCTCTTGGTTTTCTTTTTCTTCTTCCCAAGCGAATACAAACTAATAGAAGATATTCTATATGTAAAACAACTCAAGAGATTTCAATAAAAAATCTTATTATAATATAAAAACTATTGCTATTTTAATTTAATGTTTAGGGCACTAATTATTTATCTTTAAATCATTGCAAGGACAAAATTTTAAGTCAACTGTTTTTTGCCTTAAAAATCCCATCAGGAACAAACCTAAGTGGAATTGCTTCAGTGCCTTTCGGCGGACCATAACCAAAGATTGCATGACTGTCAATTCGTTCACTACTCTTCTCAGTTCTCACTGCCACAAGCCCAAACATACGATGGTTTTCAGATTAGGGTTTCAGATTAACATGATCTGGCCTGTCATGATCACGGATAATTTGGAAATATGTGTGAAAATTCCACGTCTCACGGGTGTCACACTAAATTTTAAATGGCATTACATGACCAATTGTTTGTCAATCGCTGTGATTTGGAAGGATGTTGAAACGGATATATCTGTTCATCGTCAAATCGATTCTCAAATTCATGCACTTTGCTGTGTAGATGGACCTTTTTTTAAAGAGATCTGTCTGTATAGCAATCCACCGACAGTTGGGACAATAAAATGTATTCTTTTGGATTTCCACAATCGTGTATTACCTGTACGACCTAAGAAATTAGTGTGTTGATCCTTCAGTCCACATCTGAACTGCCGTATTTCTCAAGTATTATTATGTATACAAACACTGATCCAAATGGAGTTTAACTAGGATAATAATTAAACTCTTCTAAAGAATAAGAAGTAGTTGTTTAGAATATATATGTATATATGTATTTATAGAGGATCTTCTAAGGTCATAAGATTTTGTAGTTGTTTAGAATAGTCTTATATATGCATATATAGAAGTTATTTGAATCTTCAAAAATAATTAATTTTAATAAGTTAAACACTGGTTGGTAATGTGTTAGTTCTTTACAAGTATCTAATTTGTCCATATTTAATTGATTTTCTCTAATCTTCAAATCCAAAACTCTCATTAGAAACTTTGATTCTTTAATATACTCACATATCATGCTATTGAATATAAAAAATTGAGCTCTAACATAACTATTATTTCCATTTTCACATCTTTATTTAATATTTAGATATGATAGGAAATTTAAACATTAAATTATCATAAAAGATAAATATTAATAAAAGAAATTGAATTTAGTATAGAAAAATCATTAAGCTTCTAAAATTACATAGTTATGAAAGCTATTCAAAACGAGTTTTGCCAATAGTAACAAAAATAGACAATTTAATGATATATATGAATAGAATAATCTCTATCAAACAAAGAAATTTGTAGTTGTGTTGGCCATCAATTAGTAGGATGAAGAGCAACAAAATAATGAACTTCAATAAAAATACAATTAACAACCAATTAAGAATGTAAATAAATGATAGACCTAAGAAAGAATGATATCACTATCACTCTATATCATAGATGATAAAAGTGTAGAATAATTTTATTTTATTCATATAATTTTTTAACTTTTATACAACTAATTTTTAATACTTCAAAAATATTTTAATTTAATTTAATTAAGAACTATTTTATTCATTTAACAATTAAATAAAAAGATTTCAATTTTATTTATTTTTATTTACTTATGTAGAAGCATTGACCACACCAAGGTTACTCAATTTCTTCATAATCCGTAAGTTCTTTCTAAACCTAGTTATTGGACATCATTCCATAATTCCCTGAACTTACCTAGAAGACTCATCAAGTATCTTAGAATTTGTCCATTATAATTTAAATTAATATGTGTATATAGTTGATACATCTATTATAAGGAGGATTCACTATTAATATTACAATGGCATTGTTCTAGTACATACTTTTAAATCAAGGACTTCTATAAGATACCATATATTTTAAACCTCATTTAGGTTTTGTATGTCACAATTTTAATGTATTAGATTACAATCAAAACTAGTTTTGATTCAAATGTATAGGTGTTGGAAGTTACTATAGGTAAGTGTGTAAATAATAAGACACTAAACAATGTGCAGAGGGGACTATATCAAAAACATAAAAAATAAGGGATAAAAATGAAATTGATAATTTTTATTCATATCAATCGATGAATTTAGTGGTTACGCTATTGATTAATTAATTTAATCTCTTTGGTGTGTGCACTTTTAATTATTTCAAGTAGCATTGGGGGAGAAATACCTATACGTACTCCTAATATTGAAGCACTATATTGGAAAATACATGGAGATCTTGATATGTAAATAAGATATATTATCAATAAGAGATGCTCATTTTTCTATGGAATTCATATGCATTATTCTGGGATATGGGTGTAAACTATATCATGTAGCTTAAAAGAGGGTATAGAACATAGTGTTTTCTAACTAAGAGATATCAATATGGGAATGTGTGAGTAATCTACGTGATTAATAAGATTACAGATAATGACACTTGATATTCTCTAGCATTAAAAGGCTCGAATACCAAGAGAGCATTTGATGTATAGATGCACCAAAGTTTTGGGAGGAATTATTTGGTAGATGAAGAATATGGAGATATGAATAAAAATGAGTTAAATAACTCATTTCTCCTATTTTTGTCTCACAAACATAGTTCAATGTATGCATATAAAATATTGGTAGCCCATTTAACTACTTTAAACCAATATATCCCATTACTTCAGCTCCTAACTAATAACTTGTTAGGGAATCAATATTTTGACAATATTAAAATTGGGAGAGGCCTGAACCTTACATATCCATAGCAAAGACAAAAAAAAAATAGGGACCCACGAGGAGTGAGAACCCATTAACAAAAACCTACTACTAACAAGACCCAATAGTAGCCAAAACACTAACAAATCTAGGGACTAAAACCGATAACTAGATGCAACCAAACACAAGAAACCAACAAAAGAAATAATCTCCCACCAAAAGCATGAATTAATGGCTTACCGAGTGGGAGAGAACTCAAACTTCCCATCCACACAAATACCTTTACCCTTATCTAGCACAAAGAGTTTTTTAGAGGAATATTTCCCAAAGGAAACAACTAGGGAGTCTAGCGTGGCTTTCAAATTTGAAATAGACGGTTCCAACCCCATTGTAGATGGGAACTCTAGATGTCTTCTTTTCTTGGCCCACCTCCTTGTTATCTCATCTTGAATGTCATGGAGAGCAACAAAGTTCTTTGTGATTTCCCTATGTTGGTCAAACATATTCTTCATAGTCCACCTCATTTCTTCGTACTTTGCCTGGAGAAGCTCCACCATCTCAACCAAATCATTCATGTTCTTTGTTTGACCAATTTTCTTTGTGAACTTTTTAACTGAATTTTCCAACACTTCTCACTTCTTGATCATCCCAACAAAATTCCCAATCTCCATCCAAGACCTCTTCTCATGCTCATCATCTTCCCAACTTGAGTCTCTAGCCTTCTCTTTAAGTATAGCTTCGAGCTTGTTAATCTTCTTCTTTGCCACCTCAAATTTGCCCAACAACTAGTGGAGAACCAATTCATGTTTATTGAACCCCTTACACAGTGCATTAACCTTAGTCACAAAGAGGGGAAATTCATCCTTAAACAAAACACTACTAGGGGAGGATTTAGGAAAATCATAGGTGAAATGGGGGGATAGAGGATTAGCCTCTTTACTCTGAAAATTATTTGGGGCTCAATCAGATCCAATAAACCAAGAAGAGGTCATATCCTCTAATTCCTCTTCAACAATGACCATTTTCTAAGATGTTGTTTCACCAATAGGGGGGCTCAAAGGGGTATTGGATTTAGAATTTCGTGAGGGATTAAACCTAGTAGGCACCTTTTGAGGTTTAGTAGAAGCAACAACTACAAATTGATTGACTAGAAGCTCAATGTAGAGACCCATACCCGAACCAGAGTCAAGGGGGTTAACATTAGGGCTAGGTAGCGAATCAATGTTCTTAACAAAAAAGGAAAATATTGTTTCACAGACATAGATAATACATATTTTGTATTTAAAAAATCATTATTTCACATGTAAGTGAAATAACTCTAAAGTACATGATAAAATAAATGATATTTTTCATAACCCTATAAATTATGATGTTTAGTGGTATGTTTTAAATATATTCATAGCATCACACATTTTTTTAGGAGAAAAACCTAGGAAAAATACATCAATATATGTGGTTGAAACACTCTTTTATGATCACCTATATGTATCCATTTGTGTATGTCTATTTCTTACCCAATTGTGGTTTTGTCACTTTTACCTTTTGTTTAATAGACAATTAATATCAATTCTATTAGATTTCCACAATCCACGATCATGATAAACAACTTCTGGATTTGATTGTGTACAAGTTTTTTAATCATCAACGTTTCGGATCACCCTCTGTGATCCATCATCAAGATAAATGAGAGATCAAGGAGTCAACGTCTTAGATCACACTCTGTGATCCATCATCGAGATGAATGAGAGATCGAGGAGATAACTTCTTGATCTCTCATTCATCCCGATGATGGATCACAGAGTGTGATCCGAAACGTTGATGATTAAAAAACTTGTACACAATCAAATCCAGAAGCTGTTTATGAAGACAATTAATATATCTATACATTTTTCAAACAAATCAAATCATGAAAAATATAGATCCTCTATAATTCCTATTATTTAAGATACTCTACAATGAATATTCTCTTAACCTTTCCTACAAATAATTAACTTAAGAAAAGTTTATCTTCTTTGATTCCCTTTATTACCCTTTTGGTATAATTTATTTAAACAAATTAATTTTTTATTAATATGTAACATTAAACTTGCCCTATATGTATCTCATCTCTTGGTTTTCTTTTTCTTCCTCCCAAGTGAATACAAAATAATAGAAGATAATTTTATATATAAAACAATTCAATACATTTGAATAAAAATTCTTATTATAATATGAAAACAATTAATATTTTAATGTAGTTCTTAGGGTACTATTTATTTATCTTTAAATCATTGTAAGGACAAAAAAGTAATTCTTTTTTCCCTTAAAAATCCCATCAGGAGCAACTTAAAATGCAATTGCTTCGGTGGCTTTCGGCGAAGCATAGCCAAAGATTGAATGATTGTCACTTCGTTTACTATTCTTCTCAGTTCTCACTGTTCTCACTGCCACAAGCCCAAACGTACGATGGTTTTCAGATTAGGGTTTCAGATTAACATGATGTCATGGCCTGTCATGATCACGGATAATTTGGAATATGTGAGAAATTCCACGTATCACGGGTGTCCCACGCAATTTTATATGGCATTCTGTGACCAATTCTCTGTCAATTGATGTGATTTGGAAGGATGGTGAACCATATATATATATATGTTCATCATTAAATCAATTTTTTAATTCATGCACTTTGTTGTGTCGATTTATAAAGGTCTTTGTCTGTATAGCAATCCACCGACACTTTGGATAATAAAATGTTTCTTCTGCACACAACCTAAGAAATTAGTGAGTTGATGCTTCAGTCCACATCTGGACTGCCGTATTTCTCAAGCATTATTATGCATACAAACACTCATCCAAATGGAATTTAATTAAGATAGTAATATCATAATTTTTGTATTCGTTAAGATGTTGACATGGTTCATGTGCTTTTACATGGAAAGAAGCATATGTTTAATCTTTTTTAAGGAAGATTATGTAGTTGTTTGTAACTGTTTCTGGATTCGATTGTGTGATAGTTTTTTGCATCAACGTTTTCGATCACACTCCGTGATCCATCATCAGGATGAACGAGTGCATAAGAAGAAGAAAAAAATGAAAGCAATTACAAACAACAATATGGATTGTGGAAATCTAATATCATTAAGATTCTGTAGTTGTTTAGGGTTTAGGATTTATTTAGATACACAAAATTTATTTGAATTATTAAAAGTATTTATATAAATTTACTAGGTTAATATTTTAAATATAAAATTTTGAATTTATTTTATCAAAATAAATTACAATAGTTATCTCTTGCCACATAGGTTGTTATTTGGTGGACGAACACTACAACTAATCACTTGATGGTGATTCCTCTCAGGTTGATGACTCCTCCTGGGATAACGTTGTGCCTCTTACTATTGTTAAAGCTCCTATTGACCCCCTGGCCACTACTGTTGTGGTCTCCTCTTACACTTCTTGCTCCTATTCGACAACATCATTCCACTCCTAGTGAATCTGTTCTGGGTGTTGTTTTGCAATAGTCTACTATTGTTGCAGAGAGAAATTGTGCAGGGACCTCCCCATTTGATTCTTCTTTTGATGTCTCTAATAGTAGTATTGCCTAGATTATTGTTTGTTACAGGCAGAAGGAGAAGTTCTCTTCAAGGTGTGCCTCCCCACTCTTGATTTGGGTTCGAGGAGTTATTGGTTTGGCAGGTTTCTATATTGAACTTCTAGCTTGCTATTTATGGCATGTTCGACCTTGTTTTGTTTTGGGTTTGTACCCTTGTTTTTTTGTCTTTCTTTTGCCACCTACGAGCTATTATATAAAGGGCCAGGACCCTTGTTTTGTTTCTTACTCCATCCAAAAACAAATTATAATATAGTTATAAATGGTTAGTTGGCCATTTTTAAATTTCTTTTGTTTAAATTGATCATTTAACGTTATTGTTGTTGTTTTTGGAATCGATTGTGTGAATTTTTTTATCATCATAACACATATAGTGATCCATCATTAGGCTGATAGAGAGCATAAGTAGATCGAAAATGTGTCAAGGTTCTTTACAAGACTCATTAGAAACATTGATTCTTTAATATAAAAATTTCAGCTCTAATTGAACTATTATTTGTTAGAGTAAAAGGTTTTATTTACTTAATTAATTTAATCATATTGATTAATTAATTAAGTCACCTTTTATTTTTTCCCTTAAGCTCAATTTAGGAAGTTTTTTTAGGCATTTAATAATTATTTTATTTCACGCATCAACCCTTAGGGTTTTCTTTAGGGTTTTGATCTCCTTTATTAAAGGATTGATCTCATTGTAATTATTCATTTTGACAAGTTAATTCAATTTTGATTTCTTCTTGCAATTGTCTCCAATTATTCTTGCACTCTCTTGTTGGTAGGTTTTTCTTTTGTACATGGCAGGTATTTGCATCCAAGTGATTATTGGGCACCGTGGAATTCAACAATCATGAATTCTAACATGGTATCAGAGCTCAAGACCTAATGCACCTTGTTCGTCAAATTTGAGATTTTCCTTACAATGAGGTTTTTTGTGCATCTTGGGTCAATTTGAATCTCAAAATCAGATCTATGAGGGTTTCAAAAGTCAGCCCTTTTTTTGTGATCCAGGGGGCCCCTATTTCTTGGAGCAATTTGGGCAAAAAAGGACATCACGGTTGGCTTCTGGAGGCCGATTCGATGAATTTTGATATATAATTTGCCTATTTTCGGTCCAGGGATCTCAAAGTCAAATTTTTTTTATCACAGCCATATAGGGCGTACCGTATGGAATTTTCTGTCAGAAAAATAATATTTTTTTTTGGCCTTTTATGGCTTGCCAAGGCCAAAAAAGTTCTTTTTACAAAAAAAAGCAAATTTTTTCTTTTGTTTTAAAGTGCACAACACTTTTTTGTTTTTGGGTACCCATGGTATCTGCTTTTTCCTGGCTGCCAGTCATTGTTACCGACCGACGCCCGGGATCTTCCAGCATTGAGCCCAGCCTCCACCACCACTGACGACTCTGCAACTGCGCCACCCCGCCACCGCTTTGCCCTGTCTCTGCTCTTTTGCCACCGGTGGTGCTGCCTAAGGGGGGTGGTGATATTTTTTCAAGGCCTTTTAGATAGGGGTTTTTTTTCATGATATTTTGATGATACGGAAGCGGAATTCGATAAATCATATATTGTCGAAAAGCTCTTTCTGAGCCAGATCCATTGTTGGGGGGTGCTGGAATGCTCTATCCTCCAGATCTGTAGCTTATTTTATCAGTAAATTCATCAAGTACATAGAGATTAGTCATTTGTGTATTTTTCTTTTTCATTTTCCAGCTTTTAGATTTGTGCTAGGGTTTGGGTTTTTGTATTCTGGGCGCATTTTTCCTCTATTTCACATGGAAGACCCTTCCTTTATTGAGTGTCTCACTCCAAACAATTATCACACTTGGAAATAACATATGACTCACCTTCTCATGGCAAAAGGGTTATGGTCATGTTTGGATGAGGTTCAACCTTAGTTGACTTGTGTATTTGAGATCATGCAGCACTAGAACCGCATGAATGAGGCCATGGGGATGATTTCCCTGAATATTTTAGATAGTCTTTTGTTCCACCTTGAGGGTTACACTACACCTCAAGCCATGTGGATCAATTTTCAGACTCTCTTTGGTGCCATCAACAAGTTTCGGGCTCTACAGATTGAGGAAGAATTGACTTCTTTGGAACTTGATTTCTTTCCTACCATTGATGACTTACTGACGAAGTTCAAATCATTGCAATCTCAGTTGGAGGGTGTTGGTACTACGAATACAGATGCATAGTGCATCTACCTTATTCTCATTAAGATTCAAGGTCCTTTTCAAATTTTCTCTTCTTATTTTTCCTCCGCCATGGATGCTATGGGGGCACATCATACCATGCCCACTTTTGAGGTGTTTTGTGATTGTCTGACTCATGAGCAGGCCAAGATACCCCAGTTGGACTCTCACACTAGATCATAGAACCATGCCTTGGTTGTACAGTTATCTCAAGAGCAACACAAGAAGAAACAAAAGCCAAAAACCAAAGATCTTGGGAAAGATTCTAGTTCACAACAGTCCTCTAACCCACCTCCTCCTAAGGGGAGAAAATTGAATAAAGATAGACCTAAGTGTGATTATTGCAACAAGCCAAATCATGATGAGTCTCAGTGCTATGAGAAGAAGATTGATGGATATTGAAAACAGGTTTCAGATTTACGAGCTCTTCTTCAAAAGAGCAACATGGATATTCCTTCTTCTTCATTCCAGACAGATGGACAGGACAGAAGTAAGGGTCATGCATTATGTGCAATAGTTTGTCCACCTTATTCTATATGGTTGCTTGATTCGGGTGCTTCACATTATATGGCAACTTCTCAAGATATTTTCTCATCTTTTCAAGCTTCTCCCACACCACACATTTTGATGGGTAACAACATTGTTATAACTCTATGTGGGAAAGGATCTATCGACATTGATGATGGTACATTTCGTGATGTATTATGTATTCCATCTTTGTCCTCTAACCTTCTCTCCATCTATCAGATTAATCACAGTGGGATATGGAAGACAGTTGACTTCACCTGAGATTCAATGCACATTAGAGATAGTGAAACTAGCAATATTATTGCAATAGGGACAACTGATCATTCTTCCCACTTGTACTCTTTCTCTTATTTTGATCCACCATCTCCACTGTTGGAGAATCACTCTCTTTCTTCAAGAGATCATGTTGAGGTGAAGTCAGGTTACTTGAAATTGTGCGTTGTTCCTGAGACTATTGTTGTGATTTCTACACCTCCACCTCCTATTGAGATTACTTCTATTCAGCAGGATTCATCTTCAACATTGCCTGACATTGTAGCTCCAAGCATCAAGCCACCTATTCTAGTTGTTAAGGAAATTTCAGAGGATGTTCATTCCCTCTAAGATGACAGATTCATTACATCTGTTGTCCCACCATCATTGGGGATTCTAGTACAACATAATCATGTATTCTCCTTTGAGCTAAACCCTCAACTTATAATTACAAAGATTACATTACACGATACAAAGATCGACCACCGAATAATATTATGATTTACATTGCATAGCATGGACCTAATTAAAATTCCCAAACAATTACATCCAATAGAAATCACACCAAGATCAACTGCAACACGTTACATCAACCTTGAAAAACCCTCAGTTTGAATAACACAGAATATTTAAACCGGACCGAAATAGGAACATCAAATCTTCACGCCAGGCAATACTAATCCACCAAAAAATTGGGACACAATCAATAACTCATTTAGCACATTAAGAACCATTTCTAGAAGCTGAATCAAAACCACTTAACCATTTCATCAGTTATCACCAACCGGGATCAAGAACATCAACTGACAGTCTAGAACATAATCAATAGCTTCTGGAGCACCAGATCATGAACCAACTAAATATGACATACATATAATCATCATGAATGTCCTTCCAAAATTGAGTCCAACAATTTGAACATAGTCAAGCAGAATCTCTGAAAACCTCTGCCAAAAACATGTCTAACTGGAGCAAGTCACCAGCCAATCGGAGCAGGTCAACAACCAACCGGAGCAATGTTGACATCAATGACAACACATAATCAATTCTTGCATATTACCAACAATCTCCCCCTTTGGCATTGATGGCAACACTGGATGTGAAAAACATCTAAGTGCCAAGGAATGCCAACAATCTCCAAGAAACTCTCTCCCCCATACTAGAATATGTTTATCTAGTTTTTACATGGACATCTCTCCCCCTTTGACATCATTGACAAAGGACTTAATGTCAAAGTATTGAACCAATCAGCTAACTACTCTCCCTGAGTAGTAGCACTATCTCATCAACCCAGATCAGAAAATATTTCTGATAAGCTCACCGGATTGATGCATCTCTAAGTCTCTTCCGGAGGGGTAGTGACCCCCCAATTGATTTCTTAGATATTCAAAAGTATCTTTAGGCAATGGTTTTATTAGAATATCTACAGTTTGTTCCTGAGTGGGCACATATACCAATCTGACTTCCTTTGCTTCAACCTTTTCTTTCAAGAAATTATATCTTATAGATATGTGTTTTGATTTGGAATGAAATACCAGATTCTTTGACATACCAATAGAGGTTGTATTATCACAGTGAATAAGAATAGGCTCATCATAAGCTACCCTTATATCCTTCAACATTTGCTTCATCCATAAGATCTGAGTATAATTTGTTGCAGTAGCTACATATTCAGCTTCAGTAGTAGATAATGAAGTGCATGATTTCTTTTTGCTACGCCATGAAACTAATTTCTTCCCAAGAAAGAATGCACCACCTGTAGTGCTCTTCCGGTCATTAATGTCTCCTGTCCAGTTTGAGTCTATATAAGAACATAATATGAAATCATCATCCTTTGGATACCATAACCCATAATCTTTTGTTCCTTTCAAATATGTGAATATCTTTTTAACAACAATGTCATGATTTTCTCTTGGATCAGACTGAAATCTAGAAGCAATGCAAAAAAAATTCATTATATTTGGTCTGGTCTGAGTTAAGTACAATAGTCCACCAATCATTGATTTGTATCTACTTGAGTTCACTTTAGGAGATTCATCTTTCTTTGACAGTTTGCAACCGGTTATCATAGGGGTTCCAACTGGTTTTGAATTTTCAAGTCCAGATTTCTGTAGAAATTATTTCACATATTTAGTTTGAGAAATGAAAATACCTTTATCAATCTAAGTGATCTGCAGACCTAGGAAAATTTTCATCTCACCAATCATAGACATTTCAAATTCATTGTTCATGTCATCAAGAAATGTCATCCATAGATTTTCTTCTCCTCTAAAAATGATATCATCAACAAAGACTTCAATGATCAAAATATCATCATGCTTAATCTTATAATATAAGTTGCTATCAACATTACCTTTTCTAAATCCGAGCTTCAAAAGATGTTTATCCAATCTAGCATACTGGGCTCTAGGGGCTTGTTTCAATCCATATAAGGCTTTCCTCAATCTACAAACCATGTCCTTGTCCTCTGATAGTGAAAATCCATCAGGTTGCTCAATGTAGACTTCTTCTTCAAGATCTCCATTTAGGAATGCACATTTGACATCCATTTGATATACCTTGTAGTTTTTGTGTGCAACATAGACAAGAAATAGTCTTATTGCTTCAATCCATACAACCAGAGCATGAGTTTCATCATAATCAATTTCTTCTTGCTATGAGCATCCTTTACAAACCAATCTAGCTTTATTTATTACAACATGTCCTTCTTCATTTAATTTGTTTCTGAATACCCATTTAATTCCAATAACATTTTTATCTTTAGGCCTAGGAACCAATTCCAATGTGTTATTATTTTCTATCTGATTTAATTCCTCTTCCATTGCTTTCATCCAATTCTTATCTTTACATGCTTTAGTGACTGATTCTTGTTCAATTTGAGAAATTAAACATCCCTCTTCATCAACTAACCTTCTTCTTGTCATCACACCTTTTCTCTTATCTCCAATGATCTGATCTTGAAAATGATTCGGCTTTACATACCTGGTAGTCTTTGGATTATCTTGACTTTCTGCCTCTTTATGCTCTTCAACAATTAACATGGAATTTTTTGATGTTACTGGAGTAACTGGATCAATGCTCTGATCAGATTCTTGCATTACCAATTCTGATTTGACAATCTCATCTTCCAGTCCATAGTCATATGATCTAATCTGATTCTTTTTTTGCTCATCCATTCTGACATTTATGCTTTTCAATATCCTTTGCAATATTTTGTTAAAACATCTATATGCTTTTCTCTTAGTATAATAACCCAAGAATATTCCTTCATCACATCTAGGATCAAATTTCCCTATTCCATCATCTCTTCTGATATAGCATTTGCTTCCAAAAATTCTAAAATACTTGATAGTAGGAGTATGACTGAACCCAAATTCATAAGGAGTCTTATCGGTATCACCTTTTATGTGTATTCTATTGAAAGTGTAGACTGCAGTATTTACAACTTCTCTCCAATAAATATTAGGCAATTTGGCTTCCATCATCATTGTCCTTGCAACATCTACGATAGTTCGGTTCTTTCTTTCCACTACTCTATTTTGTTTTAGAGTTATAGGTGCAGATAATTGTCTTCTGATTCCATATTTCTCGCAAAAATTATTGAATTCACTAGATGTAAATTCACCACCTTGATATGATCTTTAGCATTTTATCTTCAATCCTATTTCTGTCTCAACCATAGCTTTAAATATTTTGAATTTTTCAAGGGCTTCTGATTTTTCAAGTTTAAAAATGCAACCCACATCATTCTAGAGTAATCATCAATAAGAAACATAAAGTATCTATCTCCTTGAAAGATTTTAGTCCTTGCTGGACCACATAGATCAGTATAAATAAGATCATGAATTTTATTAGATCTATCATTTATGCTTTTGAAAGAAGTTCCGATTTTCTTACCCATTGTACATTCTCTACATACTGGATTGTGAGGCTTGATGATCTTGGGAAAATCTCTGATAGCCTTGGTTGAACTAATCTTTACTATGCAATCAAAATTCACATGACACATCCTTTTATGCCATAGACAACTTTCATCAATTTGAGCAATCGAACAAGTCTTCTCACTGGAGTTCAAAAGAAAGATATTTCCTTTGGTCTGAGTTCCAGATGCAATTTCCAATCTAGATCTATTGATAATCTTGCATTTCCCATCTTTGAATTGCAAATGAAATCCTCTATCCACAATCTGACCTACACTCAAGAGATTATGCTTTAAACCTTTAACATAATAAACATTGTCAATATTATTCTTACCATCCAAGGACAATGTTCCTTTTCCTTTGATCTTGCATGCCTTGTTGTCTCCAAATATGAGTACTCCACCATCAAATTCTTGCAGAGTTGGGAATTCCCTTTTATCACTGGTCATATGATGTGAGCAACCACTGTCTATAACCCATTCATCCTTCTCTTCAATTTTAGCAGCTAGGGCTTTCTCCTCAATATGAGTTGTATCATTGTCAGGTTTTAGAGATTCATCCTTGATAGCATTAATTACCCAATCTTTTCCACTACTAGATCTTCCATCACTGGATCCACTTACAGGTTCATCATCATCAGTTTTACCAGAATCATCATCACCAGCATAGTAACAATGTGATTTTTCCTTATTCTTTTTGTATTTAGGTTTGATTTGAAATTCTGGATTAGGTTTATAATTCCTCAAATATCTTTCATGATTCCTTGTAGCTCTTTCAGGACATCTAGAAGCAAAGTGACCAATCTTATTGCATGCCAAAATTTAAATGGAACTTTTCCTTCAAACTTAATTCCAACCGGTCCTTTAGGGATTCTTCTGGCAATTAGGGCTTCCAATTCTTCAAGTTCGTTGTTCTCTCTTTCAATGTCTTCCATCTCTTTAGCATATAACTCTTTCCAATCTATCTTATGCTTACTAGAGGTAGATGCTTTAAATGCAGTTTCTATTTTAGTAGCATTCTAATCTCCAATCTCTTCAAGTTAAAAGGAAGTCAATTTCCCAAGTAATGTATCTCTAGTAAAAGGGGTATTTGACATTGTTTGGAGTTCATTTATTGTAGTAGCTTTCATTTTGTAAGCCAAAGGTAAAACTCTTAGAATTTTTGAAACAATCTCATCCTCATTAACTATTCCACCGCAGCATTTGATTCCCATGACAATCTCATTCACTCTATCCATGAAAGAACTTATCTTTTCATCTTCTTCCATCTTCAAATTTTCATATCTCACCCAGTAACCTTCAAGTTTTGCAATATTTACTGCTTGGTCTCCTTCATTAGAGTTTCAAGCTTCAACGAGGTCTACTTTGCATTTTCCAGCTTTATGATTTTTAACAATTTTTCATCTAATAGGGCACTTAACAATGCTTCTTTTTCTTTGACATCATTATCAACATTCTTTTATTCATTAGCAGGTGCCAGGGTTCCTGAACTAGGATCATGAGGTGTATAACCTTTTTCAGTTATCTCCCATATCTCAGCTCTAAGACATCTCAAATGAATCTTCATTCTCTCCTTCCATAATTTGTAATTTGTACCATCAAATCTGGGACTCTCCTTATGGTAGAAATTATATGAATAACTTGATTCCATTAGATCTCCTCAAGCGATTAGGATTTTGCAGAGATGACCTAGCTCTGATACCAATTGTTAGAATGAATCAAAGGAAAACTGAGAGGGGGGGGGGTGAATTAGTTTTCCACAAGTTAAACAATTATTGTCGATTATAAAAATTTTACCGGAGCAAAATGAAAACAACACAGTGAAAGATAAAGCATGAGAGAACACAACACCCAACACCAATATTTTGACGTGGAAAACCTGGTGAAGGAAAAAACCATGGAGGAAAACCCTACCCACAATCGGATAATACTTTTGCAGCAGTACGCAAAAAATTTACAGTGGGGATTGCACATGCAATCGGGCCAACCGCCTAGAGGACACTCCTCAACACAAAAGGGAAGTCTCATTGACTTACAAAATCATCGAACTACAATACAGAGGAAATGAACTGTGGAAATAACATCTCCTAATGCTTGGTTATAGTTTTGATTAAGCAAAGTTGTCTGACCCACAACACCAAACTCTCCATAATACTTTGTTGAATGATATATCCTTGGTCACATATTTGCATCTCTCTGATAATGTAGACAATACCTGTATCAAAATTACATGAGAATATCTCCTATATATATACAAATTATCAACCTTGATAACAAGGTCGGCTAAACCATCAACCCTCAACTCATAATTACAAAGATTACATTACACGATACAAAGATCGACCACCAGACCAATATTATGATTTGCATTACATAGCATGGACCTAATTCAAATTCCCAAACAATTACATCCACCAAAAATACTACCAAGATCAACCACAACATGTTACATAAACTGAGAAAAACCCTCAGTGTCAATAACATAAAATATCCTACCGGACCCTAATAGGATCACCAAATCTTCACGCTAGCAACTAGCCAATGCGAAGACATGAAAAAATTGGGACACGATCAAGAACACCTTTAACACGTTAAGAACTATTTTTAGAAGCAGCGTCAAAACCACTTAACCATTTCATCAAATATCACCAACCGGGACCAAGAACATCAACCGATAGTCTAGAACATAATCAATAGCTTCTGGAGCACCAAATCATGAACCAACTGAATATGACATACATATAATCATCATGAATATCCTTCCAAAAATGAATCCAACAATTTGAACATACCAGAGCAGAATCTCTGATAACCTTTGCCAAAACCATGTCCAACCGAAGCAAGAAATCAACCAACCAAAGCAGTGTTGACAACCAACTAGAGCAATGTTGACATCAATGACAACACATAATAAATTCCTGCATATTGCCAACAAAAATGTATCATTCTGGGGGGGCTTTGAACTCTCAAACCTCTCTCATGGGGGGGGGGGGGTGTTGGTTGAACACATGTTCTTGAGAGAGTTTCTTGAGACATGCACTTGCATTTTTTATCTCTTTTTGGAGAGGAGTTATTTCCCACTGGGTTTTCTCCTTTTCTCCACTTTACAGAGATTTGCATGTTGTGATTAGGTACCTCATCAGGCCTTGTAGTCGGGACCCAAATTTGCATTGTTGCATGTAGTTGCATTTTTTTGCATGTAGCTTCTCTCATGCACTTAGATTTTTTAATTACTTTAATCACTTAATTACTTTAAGGTTTTATTTACTTAATTAATTTAATCATATTGAATAATTAATTAAGTTACCTTTTCTTTTTCCACTTAAGCTAAATTTAGGAAGCTTTTTTAGGCATTTAAGAATTATTTTATTTCATGCATTCAACCCTTAGGGTGTTATTTAGGGTTTTGATCTCCTTTATTAAAGAATTGATCTCATTGTAATTATTCATTCTAGCAAGTTAATTCAATTTTGATATCTTCTTGCAATTGTCTCCAATTATTCTTGCACTCTCTTGTTTGTAGGTTTTTCTCTTATACATGATAGGTATTTGCATGCAAGTGATAATTGGGCACTGTGAAATTCATCAATCATGAATTCTAACATTATTTTGGTTTATAGTCAACCTATTTTCACATTTTTATTTAATAATTAGATATGATAGAAAATATAAATATTAAATTTTCAAAAAAGTTAAATATTAATAAAAGAAATTGTATTTAGGGCAAAAAGACCATTAAGCTTGTAACCAATAAGAAATGTCCTAGTCGATTGTTTTCTAATAAATTTACATAGTTATGAAACCTAGCTTAAATGAGTTATGCCAATAGTAACTAGAATAGACAATTTTATGATATTTGCAAATAGAGTAATATCTATCAAACAATGAAATTTGTAGATGTGGTGGCTATCAATTAGTAGGATGATGGTAACAAAAGTGTGAAACTCAATGGCAATACAATAAAAAACAAGATCAAGAATGTAAATAAATGATAGATCTAAGAAATAATGATTTAATCATCACACTATGTCATAAATGACAAAAGTGTATAATTATTTTATTTTATTTATATAATTTCCTTTATTTTTATGGCACTATTTTTTTAATACATAAAAAATATTTTATTTTAATTTAATTGAGAATTATTTTATTTATTTAACAATTAAATAACAAGATTTCAATTTTATTTTATTTACTTAAGAAGGAAGTATCAGCCACAACAAGATTATTCAATTTCTTCGTAATCCTAGAAAAAAATCCTAAAACTAGTTGTTGGACACCTTTCATTAATTCCATGAACCTACCTAGAAGACTCACCAAGTATCTTTACCACTTATCAATTATAGTTTAAATTAATACGTATTTACAATTGATACATATATTATAAAGAGGATTCACTATTAACATTGGAATGACATTTCTCTAGGAATTCAGATACATATACATACTTTTAAATTAAGGACTTCTATAATGTGTTTATTTTTCAGATCTCTTTTAGGTTTTCTATGCCAAAGTTTTAATGTATTATATGGCAATCAAAACTAACTTCCATTCAATTGTAGGTGTTGGAAGTTCCATTGGTTGAGTGTGTAAATAATAAGAGGTTGAACAATGTTACCAAGTAATAAGTATATAGGAAAGCTAGTGAAAATGGGTATGCATTTTAATTATAATAGTTTGAAGAGGGGATTATATCAAAAACATAAATTTAAGAGATATAAATAAAATTAATAGTGTTTATTAGTATCAATTGATAAACATAGTAGTTATGCTATTGATTCATTGAATCAATCTCCTTGGTGTGTGCATTTCAAATTATTTCAAGTAACATTAGGGATAAATACCTATACATACCCCTAATATTGAAATACTTGGAAAATAGTGGAAGACCTTGATATGTAAAAGAAGATATATTAATTAATAAGAGATGTTCATTTCTTAATATGTAATTCATATACATTCTTCTAGGGTATGGGTGTAGATTATATCATGTATCTTAAAAGAGGGTATAGGACATAGTGTGTTCTAACTAAGACATAACAATATGGAAGTGTGTTAGTAGTCTATGTGACTAACAAGATTATTTCTAACGACACTTGAGATTCTATTGCATTAAAAGGCTTGACTACAAAGAGAGCACTTGGTGTACATAGATGCACCAAAAGGCCAGGGGGGATTAATTGGTAGATGAAGAAGGTTGAGATATGAATAAAAATGAGATAAGTCACTATCTTTACCCTATTTTTTCCTCACAAACATAGCGCAATTTTTGTATCTAAAAATATAGGTATTCCAATTAACTACCTTTAACCAAAATATCCAATTACTTAAAGCTCATAACTCATGGATTGTTAGGGAATAAACATTTCGTATAAACAAGAAAAGTGTTATTTCATAGAAATGGATAATTAACAATTTGTATTAAAAAAAATCATCATTTCATATGTAAGTGAAATAATTCTAAAATACATAATTAAAGAAATGAATTTTTTCATAACCTTATAAATTACTATTTTCTTATTATATTATTTGCTATTCTACTATAATTCAACATTGACTCAAAATCTTAGGTTTAATTTGTTATCTCAATTTTGTATTTGTGAGATGTTATGTAGAGCTTATTGTTGTCACAGAAGTTGAACCCGCTTGATGACCATGTATGCTCATCAACCTTGTGCAACATGGAAACAACCTCCCAAGTGTGGGACTTGCAAAAGTGAGGTTGAGTCTCTGGAAAAGGCCGACTTCCTATCCAATCTGATGCAAGTGTTCGACCAACCCAACACAGATAAATCCTAATCTAGTGATCTGAGGATGAAAAGGGAAAAAGAGGGAATTCTTGGAAGGAAAAGGGGGTTTGCACCCATATTGAAATGGTGATATTACCTTCCCATATCAACACAAAACATCAATAAAACTATCCCAGGTATGGACAATATTCTATCCTAATTCATCACCTAGGTGTGAGTGAAGGTTGGAATTATACAAGACGAGGAGAGGAACTGATACTAGTTCATAGTCAACATCCACAGAGGGATCAACACAGTCACCTACAACTAAGGGAAAACAAATCAGAATGCATTCAAGAAAGAAGGTAACACATTTACACAAATTTCTTAAACTGAATAACGACGAGATAAGATAATCTTATCAATGTGAAGGAAAAGCATAATCTACAGTGACAGAGGAACAAACATATATTTTGAAAGACAAAAAGAAAGAGGATCTTGAGGAAATATACAAAAATTGCCTTTATAGTTGAGGCATATCTCAAAATTAAACTACAACTAGAAACCCTAACCCTGCTAGGGTTAGGTTATAAAAATATAGGCAAGAGGAAGGATCTGACAATGTACAAAATCTCCTCTTTGAGTGTCTAACGTCTGGGAGGAAACAAAACTACCCTGCCAATGAAGCAACCTCTGTACATAAGCATGGTCGAGTACACTTCTGGGTAAAAATTTCATTGATCCATAATGAATGAGCATGGATTGCGTCTGAGAATGAGCCACAAAGTCCAATATAGAGTAATGGCATTGAAATCTGGCAGTTGCATTGAATTTTGATTGGATTTAGGGCATCGACTGAGCTCAAAAATTGCCTCGACCGTCAGGTCGACAACCAGCATATAGGGAGCATTTAAATTCTAATGGGCTCCACAAGATTGAATTTTCATCGTTGATTGAGAGATCTCACATGCAGATGGATGCGCAAGATCTCATCACATAAGCTTCCAAAAGGCCCAATGAAGGAAGGAGTCGCCATCATCTGATTGAGTCATTAAGAAGATCCAACGATGGAGATCACACCTAGAAGGTTGGGGCCATTGCACCCTCGCTGCCACACACATCGCCCACATTCCCACGATGCAAAAAAGGCATCTAGAAAGAGATCCGCTAGGGAGTGGGAGGAGAGAAACAAGTCCCTCACTTGCCCCCAAAGAAACAATTACACTACCAAAGGAGACTGTGGGGAAGAAGGCGAAGAAAAACTTGCTTCTTGCACGGCCGCAACACAAAAAATGGATCATTGAAGAACCTCATGGGGAAGCGGGGAGGAAAAAAAGTCTCCTTCTTGCCCATAGAGAAAAACAAAGTAGCCAAAAGGACTACGCGGGGCGTGCGGGAAAAGAAAAAGCAACAGCCCACGAGTCAACCAACGAAGAAAGGAGTTGCCGGAAGATCATGCGAGGGCGTGGGAGAAACAATAGAGACTGCTCATGGGCTCATGACCATTGAAGCCAGAAGCCAAGAAGACAGTGGGGAAGCGGGCGAAGCAAAACTTGCTTCCTACTCGCCCGCAGCACAAAATAGGAGGAACAAAAGGACTCTGTAGGGGCATGGGAGCCAAAAGAAACCTTTGCACCAATGAGTGGAAACCAAAGGGGGAACCAACCCACCAACGATAGGGGACCCTCCATCCGGTGGAAACTTAAGTGAGTTGACCGACTGACTCGGTCAATGCGAAAATAGAATTAGAGCTCAGAAAAGAAAAAGTTCCCTTTTGTAGAAAATGCGCATAGGCCAGCAAAAAAATGCATAACACGCAGGTTATGCAGAATTCTGGATTTCTCAAATCAGCTATCTTCAGGGTAAGTTGACAGAAAAAGGTCAACACTTAGCACTATACAATGTTCATCTAATACTATTCCTTTAAGTTTAGTTAGTATATAATTCTTCAAAGCATGCAGGTCTCTAAAATGAAAACTAGGACCTTTTATAACTAATTCAACTTAGGTCTCATTGAATATCCTTGCAAAATAAGGTTTGCAAGAAATGTGGAGATTAGATGTTCTTCACATGATATATTATAATTGGTAATTTTAATGTGAAAGAATTCAACAATTGTAATTATATAAAGATGATAATAGAAAACACAAAGTAGTTTTCTTATGTCATGTTTATTGAAGATGTTTTGAAAATTTTGTTAATGGAGTGGTGAATATTATTATATTCATATGATGTAAGTTAATTTACACACTAAATTTTGTATTCACTATAACAAGTGAAGTCAAGAATTTGTATAAGGTTTTGATATTTTAAGATATGTTGATATTATTTGTGTTTTTTTGTAATTTAATACTTACTGCAACTAATTGTTAACAAGAATAAGAATTTAATATAAAGTAATTATATAAATAAATATTATTTTCTTTAATATAATGTTTAGGATATTAATTATTTATATTTAAATTAATGTCTTAAATTTTGAATGTTTGTGAAATATATTTTATCAATTTATCTTATATTACTCTATGATCCATCATCCATCAAATATCATTATTGAAAAACCTATAAAATATTATTCACACAATCAAAACATTCAAATTTAATAGCTCCCGATGTAGAATGGTTGGTCGAGCCATTGAAACCTCGTCAGGTGGAGTATGTCAATTATCGAGGGGTCTAGAAAATTAGTTTAGTCTCACCTTACAAGAGTGGTCGGAATACCTCTAAAATAACAAAAAAAACATTAATCCTAGAAGGGAGGACCACCTGGTGTGGGGAGGTACTCCTTCAAGGAATTATTAGGTGGCCTCTGTTGTCCTTATGCTGGCTTAGTCTCAAGACTCTATTCCCTGTTGGGCCAAAGCTTGGTGTACTGGTTTGATTCCTAAAATAAATATTTTTTTATGGATTCTTCTGCAAAATAAAATCCTAACCACAGATAACCTGATAAAGAGGGGATTCTACATCCCCAAAAGATGCTACTTATGCCTTAATGTTGAAGAATTCGTTAACCATATTTTTATTCATTGTCCTTATGTCCAACCTATCTAGTCGATGCTTTTTCAGTTATGGGGTTTAAATTGGGTGTGTCCTGAGTTGATTCAAGACTATTTCAAGAGATGGTCTTGCAAAACTAAAAATACGACTATAAGGAAACTGTGGGATTTTTCTTTTCCATATATCTTATGGGGTATCTGGAAAGAAAGGAATAATAGAATTTTCAGCAACACCATTAACTCCCCTGAAGTGGTGTGGGCTAGGTTAAAACACAATCTTGTTGAGAATGTGGTGGCTATTGGATCTCATTCTTGCAACAGTAAGGAAGAGTATGAAGTTTTAAGGAGCTGAAAAATCCTAGCTTCTCTAGAGTACAACACTAACCAGCTCAACAGAAGGATGTGTTGTTGGTCTTCTCCTCCCACTGATTGGATTAAGGCTAACGATGAGGTTGCTAAAGGGAACCTAGAGCCAGCTAGCTATGGTGGAGTTATCCGGAATAGTGTTGGCTTTTGTATGCAGGTGGTTGCCTTCCCAACTAATCACTTGGCTAAAGCCATGGGCACCTTCCAAGCCATTAAGTTAGCACATCAACTGGGAGCCAAAAAAAATGGCTGGAGGGAGACTAATAATATAATCAACTGCCTCCTTGGTAAGCAACATCCATCATGGTCGATTAAAAATATTATCGACACGACCAAGGAGTTACTTGAAGGATTCAACCAATATTACATCTATCATATTTATAGAGAGTCCAACAAGAGTGTTGATTGGGTTGCCAACGAGGCAGTACAAAGTGGGCAGATAATGTTTTGGTATGGAGAGGGGGAGCTCCGTCAAGTGGCACGTGACATTTTAAATTATGAGAGATATCATGGGAAACAAGGTATGATTTGATATCATTTCTTGATATGGTAGGGGTGGTCGTGGCATCATGAAACAGTTTCGTAATCAACCAAGAAGGAAGTACACCATTAATTGCCATAACATCTCGCATGCTTTGTGGGTTCTTCTTTCCATTTGGAGTGGAAGCTTGAGGAATCTCTATTTACTTCCAGAGGCTTCTTCTTTGTTTCTTAAAAAAAGAAAGTTTGCAAAGAAGAGTGGTATTTGCTGGAACTTACATTTTGTTAAAACTGATAAGAAGATGGGGAAATTGTAAGCGCACAAAGGCTACAAAAATAGATAAATGGTGGGACCGTCCCCAAGTTTGGGTTGTATTGCAAGCGGCAAACATTTTGGATTACATGGAAAGAATGCAAGAAAGAAGACTTGAAATCACTAGGATATAAAAAAAGGGGTGGAAAAAGGGCACCCTGACCATTGGCAGCAAGAAGGTTAAGGTTAATGAAATCATGATCGTAGAGGCGACTAGTCTGCTGATGGATGGAATCAAATTCTATAGGGACCGGAAACTGTCAGAAGCTGCTGTGAAGAAATTCCCCAAGGATGAGGTGGAGAAAGAGAAATTGGTCAAGGGAAGCCACACCTACTACTCCCCTAAGGTAATCAATCTAAGCTTTGGTGATGAATTTTGTTTGCTATCATGAAATTCATAACTTTAGATGGTAGATATACCAGAGTTTATAGTGACCATTTTGTTCTTATTAATCATTTCTGGCACAAGGAGAAAATTGCCCCCCTACTACCCGTTTTGTGCCCTAAATGTTGGGATTATGGATGCTATCTCTAATCTCAAGACTAACCCTACATTACATGAGGGTCTTATGGTGGTCCTATACAACCATATCAAAAACACCACTGTTCAACATTCTATATCCGACGTATCCGAGTCAAATGATGATTTGGGTGATTCAGATGATGAAGATTATGAAGTGTACGACATAGAGGCGGATGTCGAGGAGGACCCCCATACCCCCAGGTCGAGCAAGCGTAAAAGGAAAACCAGCCAAAAGGAACACGGTAAAGGGTCGATCAGTCGGAAAAAGAAGAGGGAAGACGTTGATAGTTGGTATGAGGAAGAAGAGGAGAGTGAAGAAGACATGGAGACAAACAGTGAGGAGGTACAAATTATCTCAAGCCAGAAGAAAAAGGGGAAGATGTTGAGAGGTGAGGAGTTGGAGGCCAAGAACCGCTCACCCCTTCCTACTAGATCTAAGTATCGGAGTAAGGGCTTGGATGGGGAGAATACCCCCAAAAAGGAAATTAAGACAACTGAGTGGAAGGAGGTGGATCTGGAGGTGAACTTGGACCATGTGGGAGATGAGGCTCAGGATGGCTCCCCTCTGGACTTCGACCTCTGTATCCAAAATGAAATGGATGACTTCAATAAGGTCTTCTCTTGACTATAGAAGGAAATTAAAAACATAAAAGATAAACATGTCCAAGAAGCTAGAAAACTTGAAGCTATGGAAGCTATTGGCACCGACAAATTCAACTTTCTACCTAATGGCATAAGTGAGCTGACTAAAGCTATTAGCAATACATAGGAAATTATAAATGTCCAATGCAGTATCTTTAAAACCCTAGAAGATAGGGCAGGGGCAACTGAAAAGAAGATGGAAGGGATTGAGAAGACCCTCTAAAATATTGGGGAGTAGAGTTACAAGATTTTAAAGGCCAGTTCTAATAGTATCAAGGTCCTAATTAGAAAACTCGAACAGGTCTAGGGGGATAAGGTCCTCGGGGACACTACTAAGGAGAAGGACAAAACCCCTAAAGATAAGGAAATTGGTCCTAGAAAAAGAACTAGAGGAAGTACCAGGAATAAGCAAAACCAAAGCAGGGACATTGAAGATCTCAAGGGGACTGCTGTGACAATGGAGCAATTGGAGCTGGAAGCTGTCAAATTGCTAAAGAACTTCACCTAGGCCTGGTTGTTTTTCTCTACTTTCCCTGCTGTTTGGTGTTTAGTTTCTTTGTGTTGACTCTTTTCTGTTGCTGGCTTTTTGTTTTCGACCAACTCTCCTTTATGTGGTTGCTGTCTTTTTGTTTTCTAGTGGACTTTGATGACTATCTTTTGAATCTTTGATGTAAAGGGTTTCAGAGGCCCTTGAAAACCTATTTCCCCCTAATAAAAAATAAATAAAAAAACATTCAAATTTAATAATTTGATGTCTTCGTTTTGTCTTCAATCAAAGACAAAAATCGAAGCCAACTTGTTTTTCAAAACGAACAAACCTAAATGAAGTTGTCCAGTGCCTTTCGGGAGTGGATGGTTGTCACTTTGTTCACTATTCTTCTCACTTAACATATACGATGGTTTTGATCTGGCAATAGTTTGGAAATATGTGAGAAAATTCTACATATCATGGGTATCTGATTTAAAAGGATGGTTAAATAGATATATGTGCATCGTTAAATCAATTCTAAAATTCATGCACTTTGTTGTGAAGATTTTATTTCCCCGGTTTTTATAGGAGATCATGTGTATAGCCATCCACTAACGCAAGGGACAATAAAATACATTCTTCTGCATTTTCGCAATCTAAGAAAACTGTGAGTTAATGTCGTGGCGTCCTTGTCTTCACATGAATGGAGATTTAGTCCACATTTAGACTGCCTTATTTCTCCATCACTCTAAGAGAGCAGCATTATTTTGGACACAACTAGATCATAACCCAATAGAATTCAATTGAGGTAAATCATAGCATGATTTCTCTCTTTGTTATCTTGGCATTCATATCCTTTCACATGGAAAGAAAAATATGCCTTAATGTAAATAGGATTTTCTTTCTCTCTATATATGCTTAGAGTTATTAGAATTATCGAAATCTTTTGATATGATTTTAATAAGATTGTTTTTTAAACATAAAGTTTGAAGTTCATTTCATAATTAAAAAGAAATATATTTTATCATTTGATATATATATATATATATAAAATTTAAATTTAATTCTTTCTAGACTCTCTACATATATATAATTGACTCATAAATAATCCATTATGTCTAATCTTGAAACAAAATAGTCTCGCTAGAAAAAACTTTAGACAGGGATAACAAGAGTCTCACTGGTGTTTCCTAGGGTTACTATACATAGAGGTCGGTTGCTCATGTGAGGCTTACCTCGCGCAGGCTGATTGACGACCGACCTTGTTGGCGTGGGCTGTAATTAGTGCAGAACGAAGGTTGTTGCAATCTGTGGGCACTAAATCTCCGAGCGATGGACTTAATGCAATAGTTGGCTCGGTTGAAGGTAGTGCCAAGTCATTCAAACAGGCTGTGGTGGAGGCGCGACCCCTTCCCAAAGTTGCTAAGTTTCTTACGAAGTGCAGATCGATCACGATTAAGACGTCAGAGGAGGAGGAGGTAAGGATCTCTCTGGCGCTTCTTTGGTTGTCTTTCCTAATGCCCAAATGGCTGGTGCCATTATTTCTGAAAAGAATAGGCTTAGAAATACTGCTATTTTCTTAGCAGCTATGGATATTAACAAGTTGTCGTTTAGGAACTTCTTGAATTCTTAGTTGCATAATACACGGGGTAAAAATTTGGGCTTTTCTTTTTCGTTCTGTAGGATTATTCAAATTTGGCTTTCCTAATTTTCTTCAAAAACCTTAGTAGTCAGAATGAAGTTGTTAAGCAAAAATATTGGGCCATCGGGTTTGGTTTTTTTAGGGCCATATCATAGGACCCGGATGCAAATACAGATAAAATTTTGGCTTTTTCGAGCCCTAAATGGATTACAGTACAGAACATTCCTCCATATCTGTGGAATGTTATACCTAATGCTATGGAACCATTAGGGAATGTTTTTCAAATGGATGAAACGACTTCACTTTTGCCACACATGAACGATAGAATGCTGGTTTCTTTGAATCCTAGAAAAAATCAACCTAAAGATATAAGAATTGAACTCATTAGTGAGACTATAATCTTCCCCATTGAATACTTGGGGGTATAAATGCTTGTTTCTTATGTAGAAGAGAAGGGCGTCTCAAGAAAAATTTCCCTCTTCTTAAGAAGACCAAGAAAGTTGCTAACCCTAATAGTAACCCTAAGCTCAACCTTGTGAGTACCTTGGTTTTTGAGTCAAATGTCTCCCTGTCCTCTTCGGCTTCTTATATTCCTCCTATTGGCTCTAAGATTGGTGATATGCCTAGCCCTAATACCTTGAATGAGTCAAATGTCTCCCTATCCTCTTCGGCTTCTTATATTCCTCCTATTGGCTCTAAGATTGGTGATATGCCTAGCCCTAATACCTTGAATCAACTTTTGAAATCTCTCCCTTTGCTACTTCATCTGTCCATTCCGTTGATATCTTCAAACTCATTGCTAACAATCCTCTAATGGATAAATTGGATGCTTTGTGTGTTGAGGTTAGGAAGGCCGACCGCTCCTCGGTTGGTTCTCACCCCCTTGTCATTGTTGAGAGATCTTGTAATCTTCCTATTTTTTATAATGCTAGGCCCCCTAACCACATGACATTGAATGCCCAATAGATCATTCTTGAGAAGTTTAAAAAATTGAATGAAACCCGTCATAGGGTTCAATGTATCATGGACTCTGGTTTGAAAATGAATAGTGATTGTGATGTAGATAAAGATAAGAAGTTGAAACTATCTACTTTGGCTTCCACTACTAGTGATAGAAGTGACTCCCTTGGGGGTGATTTTCTCAAAATTGGTGAAGGGTCAAAACAGAGTTCCAAGGCTTACTCATCCTAGAAATCTAGCAAAAATTCTATTAGCTCTGCTAAGTGTCATTCTAGTGATAAGAAGGCTCTTGATTATTTTGATTGCCTTCTAAAGGATAAATTGGCCCATGACTCCCTAAATACCCCCCCACCCTTCAGTTTTGGCATTAAATTATGTAGTGGTGGAGAAGTACCTCATAAGAGTGTTGTCTCTATCACTGATGGTGAAATCCTTGTGAGTATGGAGGTGGAGGATGTTGATGGTAAGGATAACATGTGGCCCATTGTCCCTTTCAAGGGGAATCCCAATAATGACATCATTGAGGAAGCTATGAAAGAAGTTGGGATTATGAAGGCCAAGATCAAGAAGGGTTCCAAAAAACATAAGAGAAAAAAGAGTCTGACAAGCAGCCCCCACTTGGGCATTGATTAGGTGTTTGAATTCAAAAGGAAAAGGGGGAGACTCGGTTGCTCCTCCGCTATCTTCAAATAATTGAAGGCTCCTAAAGTTTAGTTGCCCAAATGCTATGGTAGCTTCAAGGAACCTATAGAAACTACCCCATAAAATTCTCAATAGAATTGAACATAATATCCTAGATTGTAAGGGTACTAGAGACCCCAGATAGGAAATATGTTGTGAAGAGATTTTTAAAATTGTACAAAAACATTGACATCCTCCTTCTTCGAGAACTCAGAGTGTTTGACTATTGGCTTGATGTTAGTCTGAAATGTATTTGGAGGGAAGTAAAGAATTTCACCACTAAACATGTCAAAGGCAAAGGTGGAGCAACTATTCTTCTGGGTAGTAGATGGACTAAACATGTCTCTAGATGGGGTTGTTCACCGTGTAACAAGCTTGTGTGGATTATTTTGAAGTATAATGAGTTGGAGTTTGGAGTATGCTCTACGTATGCCTCTAATGATTATAAGGATAGAATTGATATTTAGAGATGGATGTATGAGTTGGACATTATTCCTTGGATCCTCAGGGGACACTTCAATATGGTGGAGATTCCTATGGATAAGGCCGAGGGAAGTAAGTTTGAGTGGAAAGGTGATGAAAATTTCTTCTGGAATAGAACACTTGGTAAGCTCGGGCTTGTAGACCCCTTGGTAGGATGTAAGAAAGATACTCAACGCATTTGGTTCACTTGGTGTAACTACTAGCGAGGGAGCAAGAGAATTTACTATAGACTTGACAAATTTAATTTTAATAAACTTTTTCAGAATCTCTAAGGACCATAGTGGATCTAGTGTGAGGGTTACCCTTTACACTCTTTTTGATCACCATCCTATCCAAGTTGTGATCTCCCACAATATTCTACCCCCAAGGAGGAGTATTAAAATAGAAGCCATTTCTCTTAACACTAGCTTGTTAAAAGGAGGTGATATGAAATAGGCAATCCTCATCATTAGACAATTTAATATGTTAATCATTAAGCATGGCAACCCCATTAAGGGTTGGAATCAAAATGTTCACATTTGGAGGATCTTATTTCAGATAGTAGGGGAGAAATTGTCTAAAGATTTTAGGAATGAGGAAACTATAGCTCACCTTAAGCTTCATAAAGTAGAAGAGGATATTTAGAGTAATCCATCTAGCTCTGATGCCCTGAGCATCCTTTGTCAAGACAATCATACACTCGGGAAGATTCAAAATATGAGGACTCAGGGTGCTAGAACTAGAGCAAGAATTAGTTCGTTATAACATGGAGATAAGGGTTCTAGGTATTTCTTTTAGCTGCTTAAAGATAAGGAAGCTAGAGTGAACATTGATAGTATTTGGGAAGGTGGTGATATCATCTCTGAGCAATTAGATATTTTGAAATCCTTTGCTCAGTTCTATCAAAATTTGTTCTCTTCAAAAGATAGTGAGCTGAGCAAAGCAAGGGATAGAGAGTATATTAGAGGTATTATTCCAAGGAAGATTAGCAGAGAAGATGTTGAGATATTAAATAGAGATCTATCTTTGGAAGAAACTAAGGAGGCTATTATGGCACTTAGTAATGGTAAAGCACCAAGGCCTAATGGACTCCTGGTATAATTCGACAAAGATTGTATTGAATGGATTGGGGAGTATCTTATGCAGGTTTATCAGGAGGCTATTGGTAGGGGGTCCTTAGGAGAGGAAATTAACAAAGGTCTTATTAAGTTGATCCCTAAAGATGGTGATAGACCATTAATTAAGAATTGGAGATGCATTACATTGAGCTTAATGTCTCATATAAAATTATGGCCAAGGCCTTAGCAAAAAGATTGGAAGGCATCCACCCAAGGTGATACACCCCACACAAACTAGTTTTGTTAAAGTTATATTATTGAAAATTTTCTTACATGTTGGGAAACCATGCACTAAGATAGGGAGTCAAAATAAGATATTGCTCTGTTGTTGTGAGATTTTGAGAAAGCATATGATAGAATAGAATGGAGTTTTGTGAATATGATGTTGGGAAGTCTTGGACTTCCTGTGAATTTTTGTAAGATGATGAATACCCTGATGAAGGATGCAAAGGCATGTGTGGATATTAATGGATGTAAATCATATAGCTTTGACCCATCTAGATCCATTAGACAAGGGTGCCCCTTAGCACCAACCATCTTTGTCATTACTTTTGATTCCCTATACTATCTGATGAGAGATTCTATTTCCTCCCCCAAGATCAATGGAATCATTCTCCCTAATGGTGAGGGTGTCTCTAACATCCAGTTTGCGGATGACACTACCATTGTTGCTAGATTTGATGAGGAAAATATTGATACATTAATGAACAAGTTGGATCTGTTCTATAAAGCTTCAAGAATTAGAGTCTCACTCCCTAAATCTATTTTACTAGGATGGGAATCACAACCTCTTGATTGGTGTGACAAATATTCTCTCTTGTGAGGTGGTCCTAATCATCTAGTGATGTATCTTGGAATACCTTTTCCCATACAACCAAATTTGAAGGCTATGTGGGAATGGATCAAAGAGAAGATAGATAAGAAGCTTAGGAAGTCAAATAGGCACTTCTTCTTACTTCCCAGGAGAGTTTAGGTCTATCAAAAGATCTTTTCATCCTATAACATTTGTTATACCTTATCTTGGCTCTTCAAAAACTATTCTAATTTTGTCACATTCAAAAAAAAAATAGGGAATTCCTATGGTCAAATGGGAAAGGAGGAAAAAAGAAACATGTTGTTAAGTGGAAAGGGTGCTCTATGAGCAAGAATAAAGGTGGTCTATTTCTTAAGGACCTAAGGTGGTACGGTATTTCTCTCACAACAAAATGGATATTCAAATCCTTATAGGGGAGAAAACCTTGGAAAGTAATGATAAAGCATAATATTACTAGATCCATCCCCCCAAAAACCCATACTTGGAAAGGGTTATCAGTAAGTGACATAATTGCCGAAAACTTTGAGGTTAGACCCAGGGATAACTTTAAGAAATCTCCACTAGGTAAAGGTGTAAAATCCTAGAAAATCTTTCATTTTGGGGGGGGGAAGTAATCTCATTTTTGGTGATTTTTTTTTTAATAAGGAAAATATATTAAATTTTGTTGGCAAATGTTTCTCAGTTGCATAAGAATTGTACAAAAATTAAGGCAAATTTTTCATTCTTTTTGGGAAAAAAAAATAATTTTGTTGGGGAATCTTTTTCTATTGCATGAAAATTTTAGAAAAATTAAGATGAATCTTTAATATTTTTGGGGGGAAAATAATAATTACATTGGCAATTTTTTTCATACTACGTGAAAATTGTAGAAAAATTAAGGCAAATCTTTCATTATTTTTTGGAGAAAATAATAGTTACATTAGCGAATGTTTTTTTTTTCGATTGGTAAATGTTACTTTATATTGAAATGTCAAAAACAGTCTATCACATATGATTTTCAGCAAAAAAAAAGACCCACCAAATCACCAACCACCAAAAAACTAGGTACATGAAGTCTAATGATTACATATGAAGGCTGGCTAATTGATCAAAACAAAAAACCAACAAAATAGAAAAACTATTGTGGCACATTAACCACCACAATCTCCTTGCCTTTCTCGCATGCATCCATAGCACGCTCACGTAGATCCTCATCGTCGACATGGCCATCATGGGCTTCCGGGGGGAAGCCAATCCACAATGACCTACCACCCATGGTTTTCGTGGAGCCTTGAGGCCTTCTGCGCTTTTTGTTCGGAGAGAAACCCGAGCTTGAGTCCCTGCCCAGTCTCCTTCCAATAGAGGGGCTTCATTTTTCCAAATCCGGTCCAATTTCAGCACTTTCCCATGCCCTGATGTATTTCTGCACTTCTTGCATACCAATTTGGGCTGAAGCCCTACGAAGTTCCTTACTATAGTTCGCACTTCATAAAAGAAACGGGCGTAAAGGGGGTTTATATTCACACAAATGCAACCACAGGCCATTTGGGCAAAAAAAGCCTTCCCCATCCCTCGCCATCTAAATGAAGCTTGCCAAGTTGCCTTTCCATTCATCCTTCACAGTATTCAAGACCAACCAGTGAACACGATCCACCCCTACCAACTTAGAAGCCCACGCAACAAACATGGATGCAATATCCACGTTAGTACAGTATTTGAATTCCCCCCGCATGTATTCATCACCGAGCACAGTCTTCACTCTGTTGAGAAATTCTTAGACTTCAAACTTGAAGATATTGAAGAGATGCTCATAAAAAATGGCACCCCAAAAGGCCACCATAGGGCGCGTCACCTTAAGGGAAAAGTTTTGCTCCATAACTATACCAAAACACAAAACATGCACTACCAACACTCTTGAACAACCTTACCAAAAATTCACTTCTCTACGCTCAATAACCAAGGTCAAGCTTTGCTTCCCTAACATGATAAGTCCCTTCTTAAATGCAAATCATCCTTCGATATCCTTGAAACATTCCTTGACTACATTACATTAATGCGAGTACCCCTTTTGAGTATTCATCACATATGGTCATCTCTCGAGCTCTGCCACCCTTCCCAAGAAACCAACCCGCAACGTGGAGGAATGACAAACACCCTAGACTGTCAACCCATATTGATGCCAAAATGCACTCAAATCTCAACATTAACTACTTGTCACCTCAATCGTAACAAATAGTATCTGTGAAAAATCAGCCCCAAGATACCGCATCTACTTGGACACTGATATCCTCATCACACCCACCTCCAAATCCAAAGCCTTGTTTTCACATCTACTTGCCTCCACATTGCCACCTCGGATGATGTGGGATATCTTGAAGTCTTCAAAAATTTTCAATCTTGACGTGATCATGTCAATATCATGACTAATTTTCCAACTTAGTGAGCTACCATAGATGATTGCATTGACAATCACAAGGGATTCCCCTTCCAGATGTAGCTTAGTCACTCCTAATCTATGAGCTAGAAGCACTGCAAGAATGGCCGCTTTGGTCTCAGCTTCGTTGTTGGGACCTTTTGGCAACCTTTGCCAACCTTCACCAATTTTTACCCCTAGAAAGTTCTTCTCAACACACCTAGCACTCGACGATCCTGGGTTACCCTTGGACGCACCATCAAAATTGATCTTTGTCCATCCATATTCCAGGGGGCTCCACTCAACCACTCTCTCCCCTGTGTCTACCAGATTAACCCAAACTGACCCATTAATGGGTGACATTGGCGAATGTTTTTCAATCACATAAAAAATGTAGAATAATTAAGGCAAATATTTCATTACTTATTGGAGAAATAAACTAAATTACTAATATAGAAAACACAACACATCTTCGCTATAAGTGTCCTGCATACCTCCACTTAATTGCACCTCAAAACTAGTAGTACATGTGTCACTAGCATTCATTTCGTCACTGTTAGTTATACCACTTTGGTTTGAAGTGTTTCCCAACCCTCTTCTTTCAGTTTTGGACTTCTAGATTCACATTGCCCTTTCATAAGGAAAACTTTGGACATTATACCTAGATCTATACAACTGGAAGCAGTTTTCCAAATTCATGTCTACTTTGTTCCTTATCTTTGATTTTAAGAACCTCAAAGCATTGAAAACTCTCTCATCCTCCACCAAACCCAATATCATGTTTTGAGATAAATCAACAAGTTTGATAAATTTTGATAATGAATCAGCCAAAATTATGCACTGACCTATCTTTGTCCAAACCTTTGTTATTGATCTCTCTTCCAAGGGGGTCTCCTCTTTTTTTGAATCTTCAAATTGATGCCTTATAGTAATTGCAAAATGGGCTGATTGTTCTCTAAGAATTTTTTCATTTAAAGTTGCTTCTATAGTTTGTCCATTGATTTCTACAGATTTGCAAAAATGGTCTATCGATGTCATTAGCCTATGATAATAATCGTTTGGACTGTTCTGTTCCCAATATTGAGGAAATACAATAGACATGGATTCAAGTAGCTCATCATGAGGGAATCATTTTCTAATTTCTAAGGAAATAGAAGAAGCAATTTTCTTTAGACTACCTATTACATACTCAACAATGTTGCTAAAATCTTCCCCTGTGACACTTACTTCTTTCTTCTTAGGACGCTTTCCTAGTTCCATGATCATGGCAAGGTAGTGCATTGGTATCTCAAATCCACGTACACTGGCACATAACTCTTCTTTTGCATTAAACTAAAAAAAAAATGTTAGCATTGTTCAAATTTGTCACTGTTTGCCAGCTAGCAAATTTTTCATTTTTAATTTTTTCTTATGATTGATAGAGATTATTGAGGGTCATGCACGTAATTTTATGTAGCTTAGCATATTCTGCAATATACATAGCTCTTTCTCGGGATTTTTTCACAAGATGGTTCATTTCCTCTAGAATGGGGAGAAGACCTGCTAAAGTTAGGATTGTCTCTATATCACTTAACCTATGAAGCAGGTCAGAAGATTTGTCTATTGTGTGGAAATTTTCATGCATTACTCCAATCAAGGATCAATATTATAAATAAACTCAATGCATTGGAACATGCAAGGAGATCCATCTAGTATCGACATCCTTACGAAGCTTATTCCCATTGGTTATTCCATTGGCAAAATTTTGTAACTCCAAAAACAGTTTGGGACTTCGACTGAAGTATGAGTAGAGCTGTTTGATTAAATATTCAACATTTGTTTTTGATTAAGGAAAAAGTAGGTTTTAAGGGACCCAAAACCTACTTACATAATGAGAGATAAGCATGAAAGAAACAAAACAAAATAGCTGCAAAAAAACCAGCAAAAAACCCAGCAACTGGGACAAAAAGCCAGCAAGGAGCCAACAAGAAATTGGCCTCTCAGACCCAGCATTACAAATCACTTGAAAACTTTGATAGACTCTTCAACATTTTGAACCAAAAGCATCATCGCCTTGGCCACTTCCCTTAGATCCTTGCTCTCCTGTCTCAACTGGATATCTTTCGCTTTAACCTCCATCTCAGTAGTGCTCTGCCTTGTCCTTCGCTTGGAACTCTGATGGGTGGTGTTGGAAGTTGGAACATCTTCAATGATCACCAGATTCTTATCCTGATTTTTCTTTTCCAGATGATCCACTAGAGCATTCATATTTTGTGAGGAAACTTTTAGGACCTGAAGGTTGTGGTTCATGAAATTTTTTAGAGCCTTCTCAATACGGGTCACCCGGGTATTGGTATTGTCTTTATCCTCCTCTGCCTGTTCTTTTAGCATTCTGACCACATCCTCAAGGTGTTTCAAATCCCCTTTGATTAGGTCTTTCTCAAGCCACTCTTCCATCTCGATTTCCTCCTCGGCTTCACTAGTTTCCATCTCCTCATCCTTTTTCCCAAGATTATTTTTCTTAATCAACTTATTTATGTTGTTATTCAGATCACTTTGTTTACTTTGCATACTAGTGATATTGTCCACAACCCATTTCTGGAAATTGAAGGATTCCAGGGTACAGTTACGGGAAGTGTTCAAAATGGTATTCCCAGACTCCCTACCCTGCTCAGTATCAACAGAGTTAGGGTTGTCTTCCTTCTTAGAGTTGAGAGCAACATTCCCACTATCCGAACCCATAGGGTTAGAGTGAGGGTTTTCATAATTACCCCCTTCTTCCTCTTCACCCACATTCTCATCCTTCTCACTCTCCATTTTAGTTTCAGTATCCTTCCCCTTTTCCTCCTCATCACAGTGCATCTCCATTTCCACATTTTCACTATCTGCTCTCCTTTTTTTGTGGGTAGGGGTATTAGGCTGGTCCTCATCCGAATCAGAATCCTTGCAACTCACAGAAATGTGTGCATTGGTGATGAGGGGGTCATCATTGGTCGCCCTAGATTTTTCCTTCAAATATTCATAAATGAGCAATATAAGCCCCTGATGGGCTATAGGGTAAGACTTAGGCTTTTTAGCGTGATCAACAAGACTTTCATTCAAAGATGATGCTAAATAATAAGGTGGGGAAATTTTTGTCCCATGACGGAAGTGGTTCAAAATTGCAAAATGATCATTATAGATTTTAGTAAATCTACTGTCAACTGTGAGAAACTCCATTAAAACCCTTAAAACATTTTGCCAAAAGGGCTTTACCTGCTAGGGAATGTAGTAGGAAATGTTGTCTTTTTTTACCAGCTTGCTCTTCTCCTCCTCTGATTTCAGGAAGTTTTTGAATGCTTCAGCTGCATACTTCCAATCTCTGTAGAATTTAGTACCCTCCTTTTGAAGCCTCGTTACCTCTGCAACCAAATCCTCGTCAATTTGCCAAATCTCCCCAAACAAGGTAACTCTGTTGTTTCTCCGGCCTCTGGCAAACCCATGTGACACTGAATTTCTGCTTCCGTGGAGCTTCTCCATATAATCAGTAAAACCATACCTATGAAGCCTTCTCCAGAATTTTCATTCACTCTTCTAGTTATCGCATCCTGGGGGCTCATTCCTGTTTAAATTCCCCCCCATTTTGAACAGCAAGTCAAAATTCCCAAAGATGTTATTCACAATCCTCAGGCGTAACCCCCACTTCTTGTTAAGAATTTTGGATTTGCAGAGCAGAGTCTCCTTCGTTATATTAAAACTTATGTTAATTGCCACATAGAACCAACTTTTATTATTATAATTATCCTCACACATATGATTAGAGAAATGATGCCAAAAGGCAATCATTAACTGACAGTTTATCCACCCCCAAAATTTGTCTTTGGAATCCGCTCCCCAAAAAATAATCATGAAATTAACTCGACCCATTGATATGATCAAAAATAATTGCTCTCTAACATCCCTTTTACAATGATTTTCCCCAATATAATTAACATCATCCCCTAGATTGACCCCTTCATTAGCTAAGATATCTGCTACCTTATTGCCTTCTCTTAGGGTATGAGTTATGATAATACTAACATAGTTATTTAACAAATTTTTAGCACTTTCCACAAGGTTAATAATATTCCAAGAAACAAAGTTTATACCTTTGAGGGCCTGAATGATGTTTAGGGAGTCCCCTTCCAGCCAAATATTTTTAAATTGGAATCTCTACGCAAGCTAGAGGCTTTTTAGCATGGCCATAGCTTCTGCCATATGATTATTTTGGACTCCAAAAGGTGAAGCAAAAGCCGCTATGCAGACTCCTTGAGCATTTCTGATAACTCCACCACCACCAGATTTCCCAGGGTTGCCTTTAGCTGCCCCATGAAAATTAACCTTTATCCAATCATGATCAGGAAAGCGCCAGACAATATTATCTCTCCTATTCTTATTGTCAGATCTGCAGACTCTGTGTATTAGGTTCCATTCAATGAGGATGCCTTTCTCCATTTCATTCATATCACTAATAAACCATTGCTTATTATTCCTATGAGGAATGTTGATGTTCTCTTTTATAGCCCTGCAAATGTTTTTAAAAACAACCTAAGAGGTGCACTTAGCTTCCCTAAATATTCTATTGTTTCTCTCTTTCCAAATGCCCCAACAAGTCATGGGGAGGGTCAAGGACCAAAGGTTCTTGATAAGAAGGCATTTAGTGGGGAATTTCCATTGCCAAATAATATCCTTGAGACTCTTATTCATAACCCAGTCAACATTCCATTTCTCCCATAGCTTGTTCCAAATTTCCCAGGTAAATGAACAATGAAAAAAAGATGATGAACTGATTCTTCCTCTTTCTGGCAAAGCTCACACCTATTAGGGAATTTAAAACCTCTTCATACCAAATTGTCAATAGTAAGGATCCTATTATGAGTAGAAATCCACAGGAACATATTGACTTTAGGGATCAAAATGTTGTTCCAAACTTTACTCCAAATGGGATCATTGGTCTGAGAAAAAATATTTTTGTAGGCAAATGCAACCGTAAATTCTCCTCTAGGATTGCTTTTCCAGAGATAAACATCATCATAGTCATTGTTAAGAGAAAAGGACAACAACTCCTTCTGGAGTAGGGAAAATCCCGCATGAATAACATCAAGCCTCACCCATTTATTCTCCTTCTAGTAGTCACTCACCATAACTCCAAACCTCCTTTTACATTCCTCAATAAATTGGCTATTTCCTTGATCAAGAAGAACTTCACTCTTCATCCAAGGATCCTCCCAAAACCTTATTTTATCACCTTTTCCAAGGACCCATCCAGCTCCAGCTTTGGCCACTTTTATGGCTTTGATAATACTATTCCAAATGAAGGATCCAACAAGGATGTCTTCAGAATTAAGGAACTCCTGAATAGGCTGATTTTGAATATATTTATCAAACCAAATTTGATTCCAGTCTTTTTTGGCATCATAAGCTCTCCATAATTGTTTTGCAAGGAGAGATTTATTAAAGGTTTCTAGGGCTTTAATCCCCAACCCCCCTTTATTCTTTAGTTTACAAACTTTTTCCCAAGCTACCAAGGATATCCTCTTTTTTTCTTCAACTCCTGACCATAGAAATCTCTTCTGGATTTTTTCCAAAGTATCAACAATTTTAGCCAGTATACCAAATAAGCTGAGAGCATACACAGGGAGGTTCTGAAGAGTAGCTTGAAGGAGCTGCAACTTCCCAGCCTGAGATAAAATGGAACCTTTCCACCCAGCAAGTTTTTTGTTGAGTTTGTCAATAATCATATTCCAAAAGGAGTTTGGGGGAACTAAACCCAAGGGGAGGCCCAAGTAGGTGGAAGGGAACATGTCCACCTCATAGCCAATAATTTTAGCAATTCTCTATTGTCTAGTGACCGAAGTGTTCAAGAAATATATAGCCGATTTGTCCCAGTTGACTTGCTGACTAGTAGCCAAGGCATAAGAATTAAGAGGAGTTTTGAAAGCATCAGCCTCCCTAATTGAAGAGTATCTCATGAGGATAGTATCATCAACAAACTATTGATGAGAACAAAAACCATTAGCGAAGGAAGGTTGAAGACCTTTGATAATTTTATTCACTTTCAAATTATGTATCAATCTGCTCATGCTCTCTGCCAGAATGGTGAAAAGAATAGGAGATATGGGATCTCCTTGTCTGAGCCCCCTTGAAGATTTAAAGAATTTAGTAGGAGATCCATTAATGAGAATTGAGAACATAGGAGTGGTGATCAGCTCTCTGATAATTTTGGTTATCTTCTCATCAAATCCAAAAGCCTCCATGATTCTGAAAATAAAATGCCAATCCACTCTATCATAAGCCTTTGCCAGATCCAATTTTATCAGAAATCCTTCTTTTTTAGCAGCATTGAGGGAATGGATATTCTCATGCACAAGAATGATAGAGTCCAAGATTTGCCTACCAGGAATAAAACCTTTTTGCTCCTCAGAAATGATGAATGGGAGAACAACCAAAATTCTAGTAGTCAAAACTTTGGATATGATTTTGTAGAAAGAGTTACATAGACTTATTGGCCTAAATTTTCCCATTGAATCCGCCCCAGCAACTTTAGGAATTAAGGCTATAAACGTGGAGTTGAGTTCTCTAAGGATTTTTTACTACAGGATACTTGATCACAATTTTTTAAGCTAGATTATCTATATGGACCATGTAGCAAATGACAGTCATGTAGGGTGAATAAGAAGTTTGTAGCTTTATGTAAAGACCATTCTTATGGTTGTGCATTACTGAAGCTCCATCCACTCCTACACATACCAATTTTTTGTAATTGTCAAGTCATCCATACCTCCATATTCAATTAAAGAATTCTTAACTAGTTGAAATAGAGTTTCCGTTGTCGCACTCTCCTTCAATTTAGAAACATATAGTAGATGACATTGGCGGACATGATTCTTTAGAGTATAAACATGCATACATACCCAAGACATATTATCTATTGTCATAACTTCATCCAAAGACAATGCAAGAAAGTTTGACACTCTAATTATTTCCTTTATATCATGTTTTTCAACATCAACAAGACAACTTGCCCATTTCCAACCACTATTTACTAACCAATGACTATTAGGAAAGTTAGGAATGCCCAAAAAGTATAATAAAGTACTAATTTATGGGTAGTTTTTCATAGGATGCCCTCTGGTCAAAATACGAAAAACAACACTTACCTAAACAATTTTTCCTAGTTGTTCTACTGCCATTGCCTTTCCAAAAATAGCTTCAAGAGAACCTCTGAATTCAGTGAGCTTTGCCCATCTTTTCAAATGTGCATCATAGTCTAAGGCACACTTATCATGCTGACATTTCTCCTTTATTTTTCATCTTATCACTGATTTTTTAATTTCATCTATAATTTTCTTTTCATAAACTTTGTTGATATGTTGTTCAATGGTGTCAAGCTTCGGTTGCAACCTCTTCTCATTTTTATATTTACAACTACAAATGTTACACCTGAATTCTATTGGAGGGTCACCTTTGTTTGGATTCTCCACTAGTTCAATTAATGGATACTTTAATACCCAAGCAATTTGAAATTGTCTCGCCATATCCCACTCCCGATCTATTTTTGATTTGGATTTTCTTTTCCCCTTTCATGCATCATCATCATCTATGGTGTGGGTAAGTGCACCAACATGGTGAACAGAAAAGTGGCCACATGCAAAAAAAAATGAATTTTTCATAACCCGTGCATGTTCTCTGAAATTCAAAAACGTGCTAGGCTTCGTAAGACCAAGCCTAGCCAAAAATAATAAAAAAAAAACAAGTTCCTAACAATTTCTCATAACCCGTACTGTTTATGCAAAACTATAAGTTTTGGCCTTCATTCTGCATAACCCGTACGGGTTATGTAGAACTAGGAACCAAAGAGGAAGTGGGGAAAGAGAGAGAGAGAGAGAGGGAGAGATAGGGAAAGAAAGAGAAGGGAGAGAAGGTGAGAATAGGATTAAGAGAGAGAGAGAGAGAGAGAGAGGGGGAAGGGAGAGGGGGAGAGAGAGTAGGGGGTAGGAAGAGAGGGGGACGGAGAGAGAGAGAGAGAGAGAGAGAGAGAGAGAGTAGGATAAGGAGAGGGGGATGGGGAGAGAGTTAAAGATAGAGAGAGAAGGGGATAGGAAGAGAGGGAAAGAGATAGGAAAAGAAAGAGAAAGCAGAGAGGGTGAGAATAGGATTAAGAGAGGGAGACAGAGACAGAGACAGAGATAGAGACAGAGACAGAGAGATAGAGAGAGATAGAGAGAGACAGAGAGACAGAGAGAGAAGGGATAGGAAGAGAGGGAGAGAGATAGGGAAAGAAAGAGAAGGGAGAGAGCGTGAGAATAGGATTAAGAGAGAGAGAGAGAGAGAGAGAGAGAGAGAGAGAGAGAGAGAGAGAGAGAGAGAGAGAGAGAGAGAGAGAGAGAGAGAGAGAAGGGGATAGAAAGAGAGGGAGAGAAAACGGTAAGGAGAGGGGGTGACAAAGAGATAAAGAGAGAGAGTAGGGAGAGGGGAAGAGAGAGAGTTAGAGACAAAGAGAGGAGATAGGAAGAGAGTGAGAAAGATAGGGAAAGAAAGAGAAGGGAGAGACGGTGAGAATAGGATTAAGAGAGGGAGAGAGAGAGAGAGAGAGAGAGAGAGAGAGAGAGAGAGAATAGGATAGGGAGAGGGGAGGGAGAGAGTGTTAGAGAGAGAGAGTAGGGGGTAGGAAGACAGATATAATAGGATAAGGAGAGGGGGATGGAGAGAGAGTTAGAGACAAAGAGAGAAGGGGATAGGAAGAGGGAGAGAGAGATAGGGGAATAAAGAGAAGGGAGAGAGGGTGAGAATAGGATTAAAAGAGAGAGAGAGAGTAGGATAAGGAGAGGGGGTAGAGAGAGAGAGAGAGAATAGGATAAGGAGAGGGGGAGGGAGGGAGATTGGGAAAGGGAGAGGAGGAGAGAGAGAGAGAAATTGGGAAAAGGAGAGGGGGAGAGGGAGATTGGGAAAGGAGAGAGAGAGAGAGAGAGAGAGAGAGAGAGAGAGAGAGAGAGAGAGAGAGAGAGAGAGAGAGTAGGGTCAAGAGAGGGAGAGGGGGAGAGAGAATGGGATAAGATAATGAGAGGGGGAGGGAGATGTAGGGGGAGAGAAAGATAGAGAAGGGGGAGAGGGTGATAATAGGATAGGATAACGAGAGAGAGAGAGAGAGAGAGAGAGAGAGAGAGAGAGAGAGAGAGAGAGAGAGAGAGAGAGAGAGAGAGAGAGAGAGAGAGAGAATAAGATAAGGAGAGGGGGTGAGAGAGATAGTTAGAGAGAGAGTAGGGGAGAGGGGGTAAGATAGAGAACATTGGATAAGAAGAGAGGGAGAGAATAGAATAAGGAGAGGGGGAGGGAGAGAGAGGGGGAAAGAGAGAGGATATTGGGAGAGAGGGAAAGGGAGAGGGAGAGGAAGATAGAGATAGAGGGCGGAGATGGGGAAAATAGGATAAAGAGAGAGATAGAGAGAGAGAGAGAGAGAGAGAGAGAGAGGGGGGAGAGAAAGATAGAGAAGGGGGAGAGGGTGATAATAGGATAAGATAACGCGAGAGAGAGAGAGAGAGAGAGAGAGAGAGAGAGAGATGAGGTAGAGAGAGTACGAGAAGGAGAAGAGGGTGAGAGACTTGATGGAGAGAGAAGTGTGAGGGGGAGAGAGATGAGATAGAACTCAAGGAGGATAATTAGGGCTCAAAATAGACAAAGACAATGATGGGGGAAGGAAGATGAGCGAGAGGAAAAGAAGAGAGACATGCATGTATACAAACATATATACATATGCATATATACATGCATAAACACATATTATATATGTATTTCTATACATGTGTAGTAAATCTTAAATTTACAGGCATACATTTTGATGTTTTTCATAACTCGTACGGGTTTTGTGAAACTCAAAATGATGTTTTTCATAACCTGTACTGGTTTTGTGAAACTAAGGGTTTTGTGAAACTCAAAATGATGTTTTGCATAACTTGTACTGGTTTTGTGAAACTCAAAATGATTGTTTTTCATAACCCGTACGGGTTTTGTGAAACTCAAAATGATGGTTTTAGTTCTACATAACCCATACAGGTTATGTAGAACTATGAATGGTACTTTTTGTTTTTCAAAACCTGAGCGGGTTATCTTGCAGATCAAAACCCGTGCAGGTTTTGGCTTGGTAAGAGGGTTGGAAAATGGCCCTAAGGCTTGCAAGCCCATTTTCCCTCCATTTTTGTCCCTTAACACATTTTTTCATCTTCCAACATGATTTATCGACTTCATCATCATCAGGTTTACAAATGATCAAATGGGTAACTTTAAAATTACCACCATAATCTCACACGTCTTCTCAGCTTTTTGACCATATAAATTTTTCTATTTTTGGATAACATTAGCATAGTAAACTTTAATTTTCTTTATCAATGCCTTGACAGTCCTCACAGACATATGTCTACCATTTTTTTAATAACTTTTGATGTACTTGACCAAATTCAAAATAAATTACATATTATTTTTCTACACTAGATTAATTTACAATTTAAAAAAAAAAAGTTTTCATTTTTTATTATTTTAATGCAAGTTATGCCCAGCGCATGAACAGGTACCAAATCTTCAGGATGCGGTCACTTCAAAAAATTATTTAAAAAAAAAACTCAACGAAAAATTACAAAAAAAAATACACAACTTCTAGATCTCAATCTTACCTATCATCCTACCAAAGGGTTTTGCAAAATATTAAATCTAAGTATATATTTTGTGTAGCGCACGAAAACATATATGTTATGTTTTTATGAAAAAACCAGGAATAGTTTTTCATGTGAGAGAGGTTTGACCCTCTTAATCTTATCCAATTTTTAAAAACTTTAGTAGTTTAGAAACTAGATTCAGAGTATGATAATTCTTATTCTTTGCTCAACTCCTAGTTTTGAGTGCGTGACCTTAAAATATATCTTTGAAGTTCAGGTTTACCTATTTTTGGAAAAAAAAAAAAAAAAAAGTGTCCACTTATACCCCCCTTTTTGTTCACCATCTTGGTGCACTTACCCGCGTTGTCAGCCAAGTTGATTATCACATTCCCACTATCCTAGGTATCTAGCAGATCTTATTCTTCATTGTCATCTAAGATATCACATTCGCTACCCTCTTCAATATTTGGTGTAAGTTGTGAATGTGGTAGTTGTGATGATGTACCTTCATGATCATCTTTTTTACCACAAATATTGCTAAAGTATGAATTTAAGATAATGCATTTTGCTAACCTCTGTTGGCCTTCACTACATTCAAGAGTCTTACCCTTCTTCCCGTTTGACATCTTCGTCAAAATAAAGGCTACAAAAAACTATCTACTTTTTTAAGAAGCAATAATAGACTATAAGATTCATTGCCCCTAGGGCCTAGAAACGATCTCGATGTTTGAGGTCTCCCTACTCAATAAGAATGCTCTAAAAATTGCAAACAGATCAAGATGAATAATATTATAACACTTGAAATAAATGATCACTTGCCTTTAGATTCTTAGAGAGTAGCACATAGAACTAGTAGACGGCAATGCAACAATGGTTGTTGATGTCTGTAACTTGGCTATTGATCCAAATTGATAGCTCTGAACTAACCAAATTGTGTAAAAATAAATTTGATCTTTCATACAAACTTATACTAATCCATATTTGGAAAATATTGCGGGAAATTTAAATGGTATACAAAAAATTTGGCGAATCCCACCTAATTCTAACACGTTTTATAAAAACATAGGGTGAATGAAACATCGACAAAACATATACATTGTAATTTACTAGGCTATTATGGACTATGCACTGGGATGGACTTAGAATTAGTGAAATTAATCCTCCCACAACATTGAACGATTAACGTTATTGGCGAATAATGGGGAGAATTAAGACACTCTTCTTAAAATGTTGGGCGAATTGGGTCCTTGTCCAAATTGAACTATTGATGGCTATTGGCGAATTACGTCAGTGTATTAGGGCACACTTCTAAAAATTCAGGTGAAAATATTAAATAAACTGTTGTGAAAACATAGACTCTATTGGCGAAATCTTTAAATCATTACAAATAATTAATGAAAATGAAGGCAAATTGAAATTCATTTGATCAAAAAATTATAAAGTCGTGGCGATTTGACCACCTCGATCAGTCCAACGTATTCACCAATTGAAAATTATTTAAAACTAAAATTTTTCGGTGGTTAGACCTTTAGGACCTATTATCTTCAGATCAATATGGAAAGCTTGGGAGGTTGTAAAAATTCATATCTCTCATAATAATATTATTTGGGAAAATGGGGAATTCTATGGAGAAAGATCTATATGGTGGAATTTAAAATACAAGGACAAACCTCTGGCTTTGCTCCAAGGATACTCAACCGAGGTTTGGGTAGGAAAAGGGTTGAATAATTTCTCTGATATAATTAGAGATGGAAAAATTCTGAGATGGAATGAAATTATACTGAATTATGATGTGCCTATTTTACAGTGGAAGACATACACTATGCTTAGGGAGGTTTGTACCCTTCTTGTCTTCCCAAACCCTATCTTGAGGATAGTTCTAGATTCAGCGTCTTTAGATGGTCGAATGGATCCTTTTTTACAGAACACCAAAACTAATTATATATATACTACTCTTGTTGATGATGATTCTATCCACTCTCATGTTAATACCTGCTGGAATTTGAATCTGGATGCTACCTTTTGGCAAAATGTGTTTGATGCCCTATGGAACAGACCCGTTGAACCTAAGAAAAGGTACTTTTGTTGGCAGTTCATCTTGCAGAAGCTTCGCATTACTAAACACAATGGGGAACCCAACATTTGTTCTTTTTGTAGGATACCTGAGTCTATCAACCACATTTTCTTTGATTTCCTATTCACCAGGGAAGTTTGGAATATTTTTGGTATATGTATTGGTACTAATATTGTGATTGCTGATGTTGTGACTGGTTGTGTCAAAAGCCTTAAGAAAAATGCTAATACTTTCTTGGATATTTTTTCTGTAGAAATATTATGGCTTATTTGGAAATTTAGGAATGACAATCTATTTAGTGGCAGAGATAAATCTATTGCTGAGTCTCTGAGGAGATTCATTGCTCATAATATTGATGTGAATATCACTGTGGCCATGAAGTTAGCTAGAAGGAAATTTGAGAGGTTCTTGCAAGATAGTTCAACTAGAGCCTTCACTTGGGAGATCTCACATGGATTCACTTAGTGTAGAACATCTAAAGAAAAATACCCATTTGAGATTTGTTAGGAAAACTTCATGAGAGACCTCAATATACGGAGGAACACGAATGTAGATGAGCAGTCTCAAAACATTCTAGTGGCAGAACCCTTCATACATCCTTACGTTGATCCTATTTTGTGGGGAAAGATTCTAATGTGGAATGATGGCCCACAAGGGTGGATTGCCTTTGTTGATTCTATTAGAGACTCCAACTGTCCTATGGGGAGATGTTTTCTATCCTGAGTAACATGATCCTTTTTTATACCATTGATATTATTTATATGCTTAGAGTATTTTCAGTGTTGGAACATATATGATGTATATTTTGAGTAGTGGGGCATTCTGACACATCTATGATATAAATGTTTATTAGTGGAGCATACTGATACAACTATGATGTATATTTTGATTAGTGGGGTGTACTGATATAGTAGTCTCTTTGTAATGTGATCTCATTATATTTAATAAAAAAAAAATCTTGTTAGATACTTTGATTTTTTAATATATACATGTGTCACACAATATATGTGTGTGTGTGTGTATGTGTATACATGTATGTGTGTGTGTGTCTATGTGTATGTTTATGTGTATGTGTATGTGTACGTGTGCGTGTACGTGTATGTGTATGTGTATGTGTATGTGTATGTGTATGTGTATGTGTATGTGTATGGGTATGCGTATGTATATGTAAATGTATATGTATATGCATATGCATATGCATATGCATATACATATACATATACATATACATATGAATATCCAAATGCATATGCATAACATATACATATCGCTGCAAGACCATTCCCAATCGATGAGAAATCTTGCATCAACCAAAAATATTTGTTTTCGGTTTTGTTCCTATTTAGTTTTGTGTTGTAGCTTCTATGATTATTTTGGAATTCTCTGGTAGTTTCTCATTTTCCATTCCAGATCAGATTTTTGGCTTGTAGATTTGTTCTTGTTCCTTGTTCTATATTTTTAGTTCATTTGGCCCCTTTTCTGGCAAGTTATTGCTTTCAGAGTGTCTGTTTCTTGGTTCCTAGAGCAGTTTGAGCTTATTGGCTAGTTGGAAATTTCTTCTCTTGTAGAGAACTTTCTTGACTTGTGGATCTTTATGGCACCACACACGATGTTCCTAGGCACTTGGTTGACCTTCCTTGGTGGTCTGCACTTCATTAGATTGTCCTTGGCAGAGGAGATCTTCACACTTTGGGTCCGACCTATTTTACAGATTTCATTTTTCCTGTCTTGGAGAATGTAATCTTTTGTGGCCGACCTGGATGTGTTCCAGATACTATATATATTGTTGTATTTGATTCTAAGGGGCATAGTAGAAAGATATGATGATATAGATTCTTGATTTGTGGTTAGAACACCTCTTGGGGGTCTAGATGGATTGTATTCTGGAAAGTATTCTGTAACTAGGCTTGTAAGCCTACATGTTTGCTTGCATGTTGCCGAATAAGTTATGATGAATCTATGATGTTGCGGATGTATGATCTTGCATTTTCTCTATTTTGTGTTGGTGCTTCTATGGTGTTACTCTTGCTGAATGATCTGGATTGTTCTCTTTGAGGACCCTTCAAACCAAGGCTGTAATAGTTGGTATCAGAGCTAGATGTGAACCTTGAGGCATTCATTTGGGTGAACAAATTGTTGACTTGAGGCAGGTTGGAAGTGTGTTCAATAGATTGCGATTGTGAGGCAATTGCAACTTTGCAGTCGGACTACTGAGCTAGGGCAGATCAAGGGAGGAGATGTTGCCAAGAAGGATGAACCCTAGAAGGGTAGAGCAAATGACAGAGGATTTCATAAATGAGATGAGGAATGAGATCTGAAACTCACTGGTTGGTTTGCGGAGGACTTCAAAATCCGAGGAAGAGTATGAAGAGGTAGGGGAAGAGCTAGAGGTCAAAGAGGTTGAAGGACCGATAGATGAGGGAGAATATAGACTTCTTAGAGTGGTGGCACAAGTAAGAAATTCATAAAGTTGAAGTTTCTAACTTTTCAAGTACATTGAATCTGAAAGACCTGATAGATTGGATTGGAGAGTTCTAGAGGACTACTTTGATTTCGAAGATATTAAAGATCCACAAAGGGTTAGGTTATCACAAACTAAGCTGAAAGGGCATGCTTCTTTATGGTGGAGAGAGTTGTAGAGGGGTAGAGTGGATCATGATGAGATAAAAATCACCTGGTGGAGGCCGATGGTTGCAAGATTGAAGGCTAAATTCATTTCGGGAGACTATGAGTTGGAATTTTTCACGAAATTGCAGAACTTGAAGCGGAGGGACATGAGTGTGGAAGAGTATACTGAGGAATTCTACAACATGATGATCAGATCTAGACATCGAGAGATGGATAGGGAGAAGGTGGCTAGATACATAAATGGACTTGGATTTAACATTCAAGATGAGATGATTATGCTAAATATTTCTACAGTTGAGGAGGCTTACCAATATACTCTAAAGGAAGAAGGTATAGTGAAAAGAAGACAATAGAATAATCCTAAGGGAAGAGAGAGATATGTAGCGAATAGAGGGCATATGAGTGGCAATATGGAGAAGCAGATTACCAAAGAAGAATCAAAATCTAAATGGACTAAAGAATCGGATCAAAAGACACAAAGAAATGGAAATGACAGTAGCAACAAGGAATTCATGGGTAAATGTTTCAAGTGTGGAGAAACCGGATATAGATCTTATGAGTGTTCTCAAGGATCTAGTAATAAAGTAATGGCAAGGAATTTCATGGCACATGAGGATCAATAAACTAGAGCTACAGATGAGAGTGTGGTAGAACTAGAGCAAGGAGAATCCCTTATGTATAGAAGAGCCTTGATAGAGCAAAATAGGAAGGAGACCAAACCTACACAAAGGAAGAATCTTTTCTGAACTGTATGCAAATTTGGAGGTAAGTGTTGTAAGTTTATTGTGGATAGTGGAAGTACTAATAATTTGGTATCTAAGAAAATGGTAGAAAAGCTTGGTTTGAAGAGACTTGAGAATCCTTGTCCTTATAAGGTGAGTTGGTTGAAAGATGATCATGTGATAGAGGTGAAAGACCAGTGTTGGGTAAATTTTAATATTGGGCCTTACAAAGATGAAGTCTTATGTGATGTTGTTTTGCTGGGTAGACCTTGGCAGTTTGATAGAGGTGATATCTATGATTGTAGAGGAAACCCGATCACTATTGAGAAGGATTGGAAGAAGTTTAATTTGTCTTCTTTAAAAGAGAAGGAGAAAGAGGTAAATAATTTGAGTTTAGTGAAGAATTGTTGTGCTGAGAAGAAGGATGTAGAGGAAGGCATGGATCTAAAGAAGGACCTTTTTGAAGAGTTTGATAGCAAGGTGGTACCAGACGGTAGTAAAGTTAGAGTTATGTTGGTAGATAAGATGAATTCTCATGGAAGAAGTAAATCAAATTTATAGAAGGAGAGTGGAGTTAAGAGATAGTGTGCAGGTATGAAGCAAGGAAAGAGAGGAAAAGAGAATGAGTTGGAGAATCTAGTCAAGGTATAGGAAGAGGTAAGGAGAAAGAAATTTGCAGAAAAAGAAGATATTTGGATCGAGAATGAGCATGGGATCTATATCCCAAATCCTTTTCTATGTTCATGAGCTTCCTCTCATGAAACATCTATTTCTACTTGGGGTGTCTGATGCAGGAGCATCCATGGTCGATGAGCAATCTTGCATCAACCAAAAATATTTGTTTTTAGTTTTGTTCTTGTTCAGTTCTATTTTGGAGCTTCTATGATTCTTCCAACATTCTTTGGTAGTTGCTAATTTTTTTGTCATGGATCAGATTTTTGTATTCTAGACCTGTTCTTGTTCCTTGTTCTATATTTTTAGTTCATTTGGCCCCTTTTCCGACAAGTTATCACTTCCGGAGTGTCTGTTTCTTAGATCCTAGAGCAGTTTGAGCTTATCGGCTAGTTGGAGATTTCTTCTCTTATGGAGAACTTTCTTGACTTGTGGATCTTATTGGTACCACACACGATGTTCCCAGACCCTTGGCCGACCTTCCTTGGTGGTCCGCACTTAATTCTTGTCCTTGATGGAGGAGATCTTCACACTGACCTATTTTACATGTTTCATTTTTCCTATCTTAAAGAATGTAATCTTTTGTGGCTGACCCAAATGTGTTCCGAATGCTATATATATTGTTGTATTTTATTCTTAGGGGCATAGTAGAAAGATATGATGATATAGATTCTTGATTTGTGATTAGAACACCTCTTGGAGGTATGGATGGATTGTAATCTAGAAAGTATTATGTGACTAGGCCTGTAAACTTGCATGTTTGCCCACATGTTGTCAGATAATTTATGATGAATCTATGATGTTGTGGATGTTTGATTTGCATTTTCTCTATTTTTTGTTGGTGCTTCCATGATGTTACTCTTGCTACATGATTTGAATTGTTCTCTTTGAGGACCCTCTGGACCATGGCTACATCACATATGCATATCCATATGCATATGCATATGTTTACAGATATGCGTATGTATATGTATATGTATATGTATATGTATATGTATATGTCTATGTCTATTAAATTTTAATTTATAATGTAAAAAAATATCTAGATATTATGTTTCTTTAACAAATTTTTAATTAATTTTTTTAAGATATTTTTTTCTCAAATATATTCTACACCCCTTTAAAAATATGTCATATTAAATATAATAAAATATAAAAGCTAATTTAATTTGTTTTAATTACACCGAGATGCGTAACCTATTTAGTTTTGATAATTGTTTATTTGTTTTTAAATATTTTTGAATGGAACGAAACTATAACTATAGAATGTAAATTAAACATTTATTACACAAATACTAAATAAAATATTTTATGAAACATGATGGTTCGAAAAGTTATCACTTTTAATTAAATAATTTTGGTTGTCAGGTCATCTCTTACAAGATTTATTTTAGAAATAGAGAACCATTGTATACTTGGAACATATGCTTGTTATAGAAGACAAAGTATTCGTTTTGTGTGATTTATTAAAGAATCTATTGCTAGATAAAATCAAGATGACAAAAGAGAAAGGTTATCGCTTCCCGTTTGGATCATTTCTTGTTTGTTTGGTTATGTATTGTTTAGGATCCCTTCCGACTAAGGAGAATGTGTTATGGGAATTTGGAGTCTCGATTGCCAGACAAATATTTCGATATTTGAATGGACCAAATAAGAATGAAGATGCATGCAATGCCTATTTCGAATCTTTTCTGGATATGTGGAATATTGGTCTGATATCCCTTTCTACCAGTTTTGCTAAGGAGGGTTCTTCCTCCGGAAAGAGAAAAAGGAAAGAAACTGTGTCTACAAGTGCTTTAGAATCTATGAAGCATAAGAAGGATCATAAGGAGAAATAAATTGTTGTGATTGAAGATCCAGAATCTCCTTTGGCTAAGGGAGAAGTCGTTGTTACAAAGCAGAAAGAAAATGCATTTGAATATGATGATGAGTCTAATTTGCTGGAAATTATTGGAATTATAGATGCAGTAAAGAAGATTGGAAATATGTACTGCCTTCTGTTGAGGCAAACAAAATTGAGAATGTCCTAATATATCATTTCCTCTAGAAAAATATCAAGATTGGAGATATTAGTGACATATGCTTCTGGAATCCTTGTTGGAAATAGTTAAAGAGAAATTGATTGAGCAACATATTAATATAGAAGATTCAAAAGTAAAAGATGATAATATGGAGAGCATATTGGAGAAGTGCAATGATGCACAAAGGGATTTATCTAAATGCATAGATGAAATGAGAGTCTGTAATAGTAGTGCTAGCAAGGTGTACAAATATTGTCTTTCATGGCTGGTACCTACAGTGAAGCATAAAGCAAAAATTGATGTTGTTGAAGAGGAACTGTGTTCTTTAGGTAAGTCATTTTATTTTCTAAGTGATAAGGATGGAGAGCAAAGGAAAAAGGTAAATTCTCTTCAGGCTGAGTTGTTGTTTTTTCAAAGGCAAAGAGAAGACTTTGTGAGTGTTTTTCTGGAAGGTGAAGGAGATTGTTGAAGCAAAATTGGAACATTTCTCAGGATTGCTTAATTGTGCAGTTGAGCATGAGAAAAATCCATCTACTCTAGACAACTTTTCTCATGTTGTTGACCTATTGGTGGAGTGTAGGAGTTTATCTGTTAGTATCAAACTAGTTGTGCACTCTTGGGAGGTTCTTCTTTTGGAATTGAAGGAGAAGTATAAACTAATATTTTAGATGAAGAGTAGTTGAGAACCCCTTTAGATTGGTATACGATTTTGACATTTTCTTTTTTGTTTTTTGTGAATTGAAGGCATCCTTTGTCATTGTTGTCAAAGGGGGAGATAAATAGAAATGGAAAGAGAAAATGAGAGAAATAGAATATGGGAGAAATATGGGGATAGGTAAAGTAACAAAGATATCAGTCATATGAGTAAGGGGGGGTTTCATGCATTATTATTTTGAGATATTTTGCCATCAATGACAAAGGAAGAGATTGTTATACTTGTGTATTGTCATTGTTGTCATTGATGTAAAACCCCATTAACATACCACATCTGGTGTATGCTATTGGGAAGTAGTTTTGGTATTACTTGTTGAGCAGGTGATGCAGCAAGGCTTAGATTATCTACTGGATTTATTTTTTAAAGATCTTCATCTCCAAAATCTTGAGTTATGCTTATCTTTGTTGGTACCATGTTCCAATATTACCTATGTGAGCTTTGGTATCAGTGGAAACAATTATATCAATTGTATATGTTGTATCTATCATGATTTATGTTCCAGTATTTGTAGTATATGTGGTATCTGTATTCTGGAATAAGGTGTTGTCGTCCTTGGAGTTTTGTTATTATGGGTTTTTGTCTATGGGTCCAGTAAACCCTTTCTCTCTTTTGGTAATTAAGGTGTATTTATTGACAAATGAAATGTATAAAATAAGCGTGTAGGTGATCAAGTGAAGGACAAATTTTTTATAATGGTTTTTGGTGGAGACTTTATTGGATAACATGTTGATCTGATTTGTGCTTGGCCAACATATCATCTCAGTGTATGAGCTTACCAACACACACACACACACACACACACATATACAAAGAAGGTGTATGAGATCATGTGTCAAGAGTGTGAAGGTTATGAGATAGGTGAAAAGTAGAAGTGTTTAAATGACAAAGTTGTGGATAGAAAAGAAGTTGCAATAAGAGACTTGCAGTTTATAGTGTGAGAAGTGTATGAGTGAACAAGTATATAGCAGAATCAGAGTGATGACAGTGTTGTAGTAATCCCTTACTTGATCTACTGCAAGTGTTCGATTCGACAGAGTAGTATATTAATCCCTCACTGGATCTATTATAGGTAGTTGTGGATAGTGGTACATTGACCCCTTATTTGATCTGTTGTAAGTATTGTAAGTTTTTATTTGAGCTTAATCTAGAACTGACTTCATTCATTTGGAGAAGAAACTTTCCTCAATTCATTTATATCTATTATAGTGAGCATTCTAGTAGTGATACGCTTTTGTATTTGGTAATGAGCCATCTATTTTTTACACCATATAAGTAGCTATATTATCTTGAGAGCTAACACTCTCCATGTTTTTTCCCATTTGGGTTTTCCACGTATAAAATCTGGTGTTTTGTTTGTGGTTGTGTTATTTCTCTATTTTGCATTTGTTATTTCCTGTTGATGAGCTTAATTGATGAAATTGATATATTAGTAAAAGGTTAAAAGAATTTCTTGAAAGTTTTAGATATTGTGAGAATACTAATTCACCCCCCTCCTCTTAGTATTCAAGTCTATTCAACCAATTCAACACCCTTATCATACTTTAATGTCTCTTGAAGTTTCCATGGTTGAAAAGATATTAATGAAGACTTGATAATCAATGAATTTGTAGATCTAAGACTTCACCTAAAAGTAGCACTTTTACTTCATAAGGATCTTGAACTTGAATGCTAGATTAGATTTTTAAATGAGGAAAAGACTTGCCTTATATTTGAAAGTCTAAATTCAAATTTGATGAAAAACTGACCCAGAAGTGACATATTTTCACATAGAGTGGGATTTGAAATAGATAAGTCACGAATTTATCCTTCCAAAATTTGAGGAAAAAGGTGAAAGACCAAGAGGGTTAAGTGACCTAGTCTTGACAATATTTTTCTAACTTTCGAGGAATGCAAGATAAAAGGGTTATAATGATGATTCCATCTTGATGTCTCTAACCATAATGCATATATATGCTAAATATGCTTTGAAATTTGAAATTGGGGTAAGATTAAGATTAAATCAATATGAAATTATAAAAGGGGGTTAAGATCAAGGGCCCGATTTATGGAATTTAAATTGATTAAAAAGGACTTAGGTTTAGTTAAATTGTTAATTAAATTATGCCTAAGGAAGTCCTATAATGCATAATATAATGAAACATACTAAGGTGAGTGCTATCAAAGCGTGGAATTGGACAACCTGATTAAGGGTGTACACTTTATGGTACTACAATGCGATAACACCACTAAAGGTGGATCACCAACCAAAGGTGGAAAAGTGCAACCACAAAAGGTGGATATGATAAACTAATAACAAGATAAGTCCACCTAAAGTAAGATTAAGTGACATGTACTTAGGACTTAGGTGAGAAATAACCAAGGTAAAATGAATTAATTATGCCAACATAACAACACAATTCAATAATATAGGAACATCACATAACATAAGATTTGCATGAGAAAAACCTTGGGAGAAAAATCTACACCAAGAAGATAGGCCTAGTATTTGTTATCTTTTAATAAATGATATTAAAATTTATTCACTTCTATTCTCCTATTTTCCTCCAACATGGAAACATATGTATATGTTCAAACAACCTCTTTATGCCTCAATATATGCTTGTTCCTTTAGAGTAACTCTACTTTCTACTATTCCTTACACTTTCTATATCCATATAGCTATTTATAAAGAGAAGATAAGAGCTCTAAAATCCTTAACAAGGAATCAAAAAAAAAAATTCCAAATACCCAAACCTCTTGGATTGCCTCCCAAAAATGTGAAAGGACACTAGTTTTCCCTCCAATAATTTCCGTCCAACTTCGGTGCATAAACATGAAAGATAGATATTACATTAATGTAGTAAATGACAAAATGCCAAGAGACATTGTTTTCCTCTTCTAAGTGTCCACTTGGAGAAGCTAAAATTTAACTTATTTTCCCTCTTCTCATTTCATTAATAATCCCATTCTAGGTGTCTGCATATGGAAACAATATTAAATAATTGTGTTCACATCCTACCTATACCAGTATTAGTGGAATCCATCACTCCTTGTGAATTTATTACAAATGATTGTAAGAATAAATATTACAAATTATTTTTTTGATAAATCCTAAATACATTAGGATACAATCAAAAGATGTTGGAAAATGTAATATGATTTACAAGGTAGATGAGACCTTAATCCTAATAAAATTACCAATATAATATTATGAAGTATTTATATTAAAATATTTTTTTATGGTAGGATAGATATGGTCAATAGGAAACCAAATAGAATTTTAAGGCATTTTCCAATTAACGAGTATATTTACTTATATTGGATTCAAATTTTATTGTATATTAGGACTAAATTTTCCATTACCATTTTAACTCTAACCTATTGTTGGGGTCATAGTTTAATTGACATCATCACTTATAATTTGGATAATAGTCCTAATCACCTAATAATTCTATCCACAATTTTTGTAATAGAAAAAATTAACCACATTGTCATATATTATTTTTTAATCTAGTAGGTTTCACCAAATTTGAGTACATATAAATACAACATAAACTATAAAAATTTCCTACAATTTTTTTCTCTTCATTAAGACTGAACCATTTCTCAAATTGTTATGTCCTTCCTTGGAATGATTTCTTTGATTTCTTTTCATTAGCATAGTGTCTTATTCCTACATATAATTCTATTTAAACGAGGAATAAATATAAAAGGTATTACCAAGTTGATGTAGGAGTATCCAAATTCATGAGCAATCTTTTACCACTTATGTATGTGGATTAAGTTTTTGGACCGGGCCCAACAAGAAACGATTAGGATTTCTACGGGTTCTTAAAACCATCTATTCTAGCAGCTTCTTGTCTAAGGCTAAAAGTCTGATCAGCCATAACTTAGCCATTTTTTCTCCAAATTATCAACAATTTTATAACCTTTAATTTTTTTTATAAATTTTAACTCCCCATAGAAGAGTATCCAGTAGGCTAGCTCAATTTCAAAACATGGTGGAATTAAAGAAACAAATTAATAAATTTGTGGACAATAAGAGTTTGGAGAAGTGTCAAGAATGCTTGAAACACCTAACTAAGAGTTTTGAGTTCTTTTGGAACCCACAAGAAGACAAGGGATTAATAGGCTTATTCTCCACATGAAATCAATGAGAAATCAATATTTTCAAGTAAATGTACAAGATATTTCCTTGCACTATTAGAACTCTTGATGGTTTCAATTTCCTCTAGAACCCTAAAAAAATCAATAATTTCAAAAATAATTTTCAATTTTGATAAACTTAGGTTCATGATAAAGTCAACAACTTGATGATATAGGCAATCAAGATCTCAAAAAGTCTAATACACGAATGTCAAAAGTAATGAACATATATTGTCTTAGAAAAATATAAATCAAAATTAGTGATGAAATAGAGATTTGGTGAAGCTTGAACACCAACAAGACTTAAATTCAAAGTATATTCAAAGTTACTTTAAGAGTGAAAAATGCACATGGGAGGAATAATTTTTGAATGTCATAAAAAAGAGAGAACTTGTAATAGTTGAAGATAACGGAAATATACAAAGAAAGGAAACATGTTGAAGGGGAAATCATAGGATGACATATGGCAAGATCTATCATTGGATTGTTAAGGGAACAATGTTGAACTCTTTGAAAGTATTTAAACTTCACTCCATTGAATTATAAAAGGGAGGAGATGTGATGGCACTGGGATTGGAGAATTTGAGAAGAGATTATCAGAACAAATATACAAAAATTCAAAGGGCGTGCAGGAATAAAGATTGATCATACTCATGTAGTGTCACAAATTAATAAAGTGTTTGTTTTATTTTTTTTGTACCAAATTTTATGATTATTGTTCTAGAGTTGCGTGATTGAGATACCTAAAAAGGAACCTTGATTTCATATAGACCAATTATTAGAGTGGGTAGTTGTGAAGATTCAATTATTCTGATTAGATAAAGTGAGAGACGACCCAAACCCTTACATAAAAAAGTAAGGACTAGATTTTGTGATTATGTTAAGAGAAGAATTAATAAATAAATTTGTTGATGGAGGAGAAGAGAGATGAAACCTACAATTGTAGAGGAACTGAGCAATACGTGGAACATATAGGACAGGGTCAAAGAGGAGGGGCATGTTGGGTGGTGACATATGTAAATTCTATAAATATTGAGAAAAAGAATAGCAAGTGTAGAAGTGATATTAAAAAAATAGAGAAGAAGTATACACACTAATGATGTCAACGAGGCTAAAGAAGTGGAAGCATTAGAATGAAATGAAGTAAATGGAGGTGAATTCAACCAAAGAAAATGAAATATTTTCTAGGGAAATATTTACAATCAATAGTAGACCAAGGATTGGTTGTCTCAATTATAATGGGATTTTAAATCCTAAAGAACTTATTGATTTGATATCTGAAAGGGTGAAGTATTTTTATTTTGAGTGAACTATATTTGATAAAAAGGCGAAGTATTCCTATATTAAATTGGAAGGAAATGCATCCCTATCATGAGATCACTTATAGATGGAAAATAAGAAGGGAAAAAAAGATCAAATCATTGGATTGATTGGTAACTAACATAAAGGCTATGTTTTTACTAGAAGATTATCAATTAAGTCCATTTTGGAATCTTGTAGAATCTGAAACAAAGAGAGCCTAATATCAAATATTATATAGAAATGTTTTATCAATTGAGTGAATGTGTATGAGATGTGGGATGTTGAGCAAGTGTCGAGGTATATAAATAATCTATATATGTCCATATACTATGAAATAGTTTCTCTTAGATTGCAAAAAATAAAAACCTAATGGTATGCTTTGAAGGTATAAGAGAAATTGAATAAAAAATAATAAAATAATTCAAGAGGATGGGGAATAAAATCACAGGGTAGAGGGAAACCTAGTAGTGGGATAGGTTATTCCATGAAACAAGAAGAGGGTGCCACCTCTCAAACTAGTTCTTACACTCAATAATTTGGAGGAAGAAGAAGTTATTCTAGAGGTAGAGGTGATCAATAATGACAAAGAGGAAATTTAAGAGGAGGGAGATGAAAAGGATTCAGTGCTCAATGTTGCCAATATAAAGAAATAGACCATAGAGCATTTCAATGTCTTCAAATATAGTAAAGTAGTAATAAAGGAAAACATTTCAAAATTCATGTGGCCCAAGCTAAGGAGGTAAGTGTAGCTTCACCTAAGCATGTTGAATACCCTAGATATGGAGAATCTTTTATGTTGAGGAGAATTTTGTTTAAAGTAGAAAAATAGAAGGAATAAATAAAGTGCAGAATATTTGTTTGTTCTATACCAAATACAAGTCTAGAGGTACAAACATTGTAGAGCTGTTGTTAATAGGAGAAGAATTGATAATTTGGTGTCAAACAAGATGGTGGAGAATCTATAGTTGAAGAGGATGAAACATCCTAGTCATTATAAGATATATTGGTGCCGAAAGTAACATCAACTATGAATCATGAACAATGTTTAGTCAATTCTTATTTTGGTTGTTGCAAATATGTGATTTAATGTGATATTATACTAATGAATGCATGTCATATTCTATTTGGTAGGTCTTTGTAGTATGATAGACAATTATTTGATCATTACAAAAGAAACTATTATATAATAAAGTGTTGGCATTGTGTTGTCATTGATGGCAACCGGTATGGGATGGTTACCAGTAGAAGAGATGTATGTGAAGCATTGTTATGAAGGAGTACAGGTTGTGATATCTTAGATATCATCTTGTGTTGCAGAACACCAGTAAGGCAAGGAAGATGACCTCAGGAGTCACCGATAGACTTGTGTGGATGAGATGGATAGGTTACCGACAGAGTGCATCAACGGCAAGGAGAGTATGTCAACTGATAAATGGGCAAGGTGTTTGAGTGGTTGTTTGTGATGAAGAGGCAGAATGTTATCTGAATCACATCAACACTAGAAGAGAAGAATGAACCAGTGAATTGAAGGAATGCCTCAAGTGCATAAGATCAGGGTTATGTAGTGGATCAACAGAGAAGGCATGTTGAGATGCCAGTACAAGGGTAGTGTGAAGTGTTTGTCACAGTGACAAACCAGTATGAGGGATGAACATAATTGATCAGGGAGAAAGGCAAGGCCAAGCGGATGCAAACAGAGGTTCTCACCTGATAAAGATGAAGCTCATTGAAGGTTAAATGACATGACATCATCAAGAATGGTAACTGGTATATGAGTCCATCTGTTGTATAAGCAAGGTAAAGTAGTAGAAGATATCTTGGACTTACCTGTCTGGAAACTGGTTTGAGAGTTCCATCAACAACTCAAGATGACAGCAGATATGACAAAGTAATTGGTAGAATGGTTGAAGACCGGAAGGGTTAGAAGACCGACCGAAGTAAGGAACTGGTAAGGTGGTTGGTCGATGATCCTACTTGGACTGACTTGAAGTGCCAAGCTGGCAGATAGTTGACATGGAGTCAACATGGCAAACCTGCGATTGGATAAAGATACAATGTACAAGCGATAAGGTTGTTGCAGGGTTGGTCAGCTTTAATGAAAGACCCCTCAAATCATGGGACATGTTGCAGAAGGATTGTAGGGGTTTGAGGCTTGAGGTCTGAAAGACAACTACAAGCCAACTAAGAGATTTAGAAGATCGAGGCAATGAAGGAAACAACCCGACAGATCTCTTGTGACTAACCGAAGGATTTGTTGAGAAGGTAAAAAGAAAATCACCAGGATTAAAGGACATGATCAAGGAAACACAACTATGGCGGAGATATGCATTCAGATGTCAGAAATATCAGATCTTGCAAGATCTGATTGGATTTGGTATGTCTCGAAGATGGTGAAGAAACCCTAACTGCCTAAGTTTTGAATTGGCATTTTGGCGGGAAATCTGGGCTATAAGTAAAAAGGCCTAAGAGATTGTTTTGGGCTACTGAATAGAGAGAATATTGTATTATTGTGAAGTTGTAGACTTCTGCAAATAAAGACAAGATCAGTCGAGTGCTCAATGAGTAAGAGAGGGAGAGTGAACCTGGTTGAAGCTTTCAACTGGTTGGAGAGAAGAACCAGTAGTGACTACACCAGTAGAGTGTGAAACCGGTGATGTGTAGAGAGTGAGGTGCAAATCCAGTAGAGTAGTAGTAGGTGCAGAGCAAGAAGAAGAGTGAGTTGGTAGAAGAGAGAAGTACTTCACCGACAAAGACATTTGATAAGGCTGCAAGGCTCACTTGTAACATGATAATAACTAATGTATTTGAAGTTTTCTTTATGAACACTGAGTTGTAGCTCCATGCAGGGTTTGGTGCTCCTTTGGGTTGTAGCCCATAAATCTGTTAAGGGTTGTAGCTCCTTGGGTTGGTGCCCTAAAGTCAAGGGTTGAAGCTCCTTGGGTTGGTACCCTAAACTATGTTTAATCGTGAGGTTGGATTGGAGCAGTAGACTCCAACAACATTGCTCACCGAGCTTTTTCCTACATTGGGTTTTTCTCGTATATACTGGTGTTATGTGATGTCTCCTTGTGTGTGTGTGTATTTGAGTTAGTCTCATTACTAACAAGTAAGTTTGCATTGTGCTTGGTTAGGAAACCAGTGTTTCTCATAAAAGAAAGCCAAAAAGGAAGTATATGAGAACCATTGATTCACGCCCCCCCCCCGCCTCTCAATGGTGCATTGTGTCTAACATAAAGAAGAATATAAAAGAACATACTTTGAATCTAATGAAAGATGGGGATGAGGAAATAAAGAAGAATTCCTTTTTGTTTAGATTGGGATATAATTTATGAAAGACTAGAAGAAGAAATTCTATTATGATTTTATTCCTAAGTCTAGATAGATAAGAAATAAGAAGTTCCCATGGAGGTACATGATATTTTAGATGAATTTTTATAAATTTTGATAGAGTTTCCTAATGGAATGCCACTAGTGAGGAGTATTCTTCATTGTATAGATTTGATTCTAAGGGTTAGTTTCTTAAAAACAATTTGCTATATTGCAATAGAGATTAAGATATTAATAAGCAAGTGTAAGAGTTGTTGGATAAATGTTCGACCAAAGAATATTTGAGTCCATGTTTGGTAGCAATAGTACTTACACCAAAGAAGGATGGAGAACGATGATGCATATGAAAGTTATAAATTCAAATACATTTATGCACTATAACCTTAGGCTTTTACAAGAAAGACGATCAAGAAAATTTCCATCTACTTAAACATAATATCAATTTTCTAATAAAACCTCATATTATGAATCAAGTGTATTTGGTAATGATCTAGAAACCAGATCACTAGTTATCACATTTCAACTAGTCTTGTGTCAAAAGGAAGTGCAACTTTAAAAAATGGATTAACTGAGTGTTGTCACTTCTAGCAATACCACTATGTGTATTTGAAACGCCAATTTATTACTTGGGAAAACAAAAATTGTAATCAGAAATGGCATCAATTCCACTACAACCCAGCAATAAAGAGATGCACATATAGTATCCAAACAAGAGAGGAATCATATGTAGTGCAAGATGTTTTTGTCATTAATTATGAGAGAGAGATAGATGAAATGGCTTGTAACTACTTATAGGGTGGGTATCTAAGTCACCAGGTTTGACCGCATTTCAACCTTGAAGTTTGAAATTCGCCAAACTTGAAATTTTTTATAAAATCCGTAAAAAATTCGATTAAATTCATATAAAAAATTAGGGATGACGTGTTTGCCGAAAAGTGTTTTTTCCCTTGCTTTTTTTAGGGTTTCATCGAGTTTTGTTAATAAATATAGCAGCAAACAAGAAAAGTTTAGGTTGAGGCTCAATTTGTAGTCGCGGACGCACCAGTTCCAGTAGCTCGACCTTCAACCGCCATTGCAGACCAGTTCCAGTCGCCTAACCTTCGACTACAGACCGCCATTGAGACTGACATTGTCGACCACCAAAGCTTGGTTGTTGCAAACTGACCTTCGACTATAGATCGCCATTGCTACGCGACGTCACCCACCAGACTGCCATTGCAGACCGACATCGCCGAAGCTCGAGTTGTTGCCTCTGCCTCTGCTGTCAGTCCGTCCTCTCGAGTCCCGACTTGCACAGGTAGGTTTCTCATGTATTTATTTTTCTATTTTTTTAGGTTTAATAATATATTAATATTATTATTATATTATACATTATAATATTACAAAATACACATAATACACATTTATTTATTTATAATGTTTAATAGTTTATAATGTTTATAATGTTGTTTAATATTATATAATTTATATTAATAGTTTTTTATTATATGTCCAAGGGGTTGAGCTTAGTTGGTTAAAGCATTGAGTTCTCAATGTGGAGACCCAAGTTCAACTCCCATGAGGGACACCTTTGTGTAGAATTCTAAGTCGTGACTCTTGGTCTTCCATTGGTTGTATTTGTCACATTGTTTAAAGTGGATTTCTAAGTTGTGACCCTTGGTCTTCCAATTGTTGTTTCTAGTTTGGTGCTCGAAAGGATCTAGATTCACAAAAGAAACAGAGAATTGAAGGAGATATATCTAGATTCACATCTATCATGTCTTTCTTTCTGTGCAATCCAAACCGGTGAGCGTATCAAAACAGACTGGAACACTGAACAACTTTTGGAAACCAGTAGAGAAATAGAAGGTGGATGATGCAGTTGCTGATTTGTTTCACACAAGTGCTATTCCATTCAATGTTGCGAGAAATCCATATTTCCGTAATGCAGTTCACAAAATTGCAGAGTTTGGCAAAGGGTACACACCCCCAGGTTCAGAGGCAATCAAGACAACTCTTTGGCAAAGGTTAAAAGATAGAGTGACTAAAAAAATAGCTGATGTCAAAGCCACTTGGAAGGAAACAGGTTGCACTATATTGAGTGATGGATGGATAGATATGTGTCAAAGGTCATTGATTAATGTTTTGGTGTCTTGTCCTGAAGGTGTTGTGTTTTTTAAATTCATTGACACCATGAACCACAAAAAAACTTCTGAGTATATTTTTCAAATATTAGAGGAAGCCATTCTTGAAGTAGGGGTGGAAAATGTGGTTCAAGTGGTAACTGATAGTGCAACAAATTGTGTGGGAGTTGGGAGGCTGATTGTAGAGAAGTACCCACAGATATATTGGAGCCCATGTGCAGCCCATTGTCTCGATTTGTTGCTTCATGACTTAGATAAACTCCCATGGGTAAATGAAGCTATTCATAGAGGGAGAACAATTGCAAATTTCATATGGAATCATCGTCTCACATTGAGTATTTATAGGCAACATGCATCAAAGGAATTGTTGAGGCCTTGTGAAAGAAGATTTGCTTCATATTAGATCACTTTGAAAAGAGTGGTTGAAGAAAAAGCAGCTTTGAGATCTATTATTTGTTCCAATCAATGGGAAATTTTAGTGCTTTCTAAAGGCCCTAAGGGGAAGAACATAGAGAAAATCATCCTAAACAACAATTTATGGGAAAGTGCAACAAATTTTTTGCTTGTATGTGAACCAATTGTTGATGTGCATCATATGGTTGATGGTGACACTCCTTGCCTTGGCATGCTTTATGAAAGCATGGACCGGTGTAAGGAATCTATTAAAAAAACACTAAATAATGAAGAAGCGGAATATATGCAGATATGGGAGACAGTTGATTGCAGATAGAAAATGATGCACACACCTTTACATGCAACAGCTTGCTTTTTGGAGCCTGAGTTGTTTTCTATTGATAGAAGGGGCGATAATGAAATCATGGCAGGGATTTACCAAGCCATTAGCATGTATGTACCATATCAAGAAATTGCAGTGCTAATTAGAGATCAAAGTTGGCAATACAAGAGAGGAGAAGGGATGTTTGGAGGGGCAGAAGCCAAATATGACTCGCCACGTATGCCTGGATATAGATGGTGGGTCACTTATGGATCATCATCTCCTGAACTACAAGAGTTTCCTATTCGAATTTTGAGTCAGGGAGCAAGTTCATCAGCTTGTGAGAGGAACTGGAGTTGCTTTGACCACATCCATTCCAAAAAGAGGAGCAAATTGTTGATTGGAAAGTTGGGAGATCTTGTCTATGTTCGCAGCAATTTGAAATTGCTGATGAACAAATCAGCAAAGAACAGATCTTTAGAACAAACTCTTGAAGGCATAGCAATGCCAGATGCAGATGAGCCTGACTTTGCAGATGATGAACTGAGTAGTGATACAGATGATGATGATTTGGCATCCTAGCCAAATGCTCTTGATGACTTAGAGTTATTTTAAAGTTCTAAAGTCTTTAACAGTTATTGTACCTTTTTGACAAAAGAACATCTTTGCAATTGTGAAAGCATATGTTTCCTATGATTTATATTTTATAAATCTGTCATTTTTTTTGTAATGATTTCAAATCTATTTATCAATGTTAAACTATTTAGACAATTTTATAGATATATTACATATATTTATTAAAAAAACTTAAAAATTACATATGACGAATATAATTTGAATTTTATACCTTTCAAATATTTTTCTCGTCGAACTTCATTCAAATTTCAAAACTGTAACCTGATGACTTAGGCGGGTATAGTAAACAAGATATGCATAATTGATTGTCTTTTTCTTTTTGCTTTTTTTAATCCCAAAAGTCATACACGCCAAATCTGTACATCTCCACTCTCTGAGACATCACTTTTGGTATTGGTCACATGCTTGTATCTATTCATTGCATCAGATCTCATCTTTCTATCACGTTTCTTTCCTCACTGCACTCACCTCATCAAACCACCTATCCTCTCGAATATGGGATTTTCCCGGGACTGCAATAATTGACAGGTCTGCACAAACTGGATTTGTTGAAAAAGCTTGAGAAATTTTCAGGAAATGCACCCAAATATGGATTTGTTGAAAATCTTTAGAAAACTATCAAGCAAAAGTAGTTCGTGGGTGCCATACGCACTGATTGGATTTGTTGATAAGTCTTTCAAAACTTTCAAGCAAATTCCATCCCTCATTAATGCCATTGCAGGTCATCCATCATTCAATTTGACACATCACCCTCCCTCTCTCTGTCGTCACTCCTATAGAGGGGTTAGTACTTGCTATCCAGAAGCTATATCTAGTTGAAGTATTGACTATTATACAAGCTTCACTTAGGTCACTAGCTACTATGTAAATCCCCAAATCAAAATAAGTAATAGAGATTAGAATTCATATTCTATAAGAAATTGGATGATAATATCATACTTACCATTATTAATGATTTTAGAGGTTGCCATGCCTCTTAATGGCATAGTCACCCCTATACGTGCCATTCCTCACATTAATTTTAGGATGTCATCTTACTGGTTTATTGAGAAATGCTACGGTCTAGACCATATTTCTTTTATGTCAGATGTCTCATGCATCGATATTTGACATATCCAACCCAATTATAGTGGTGATGCACATTTGGATATGTGGGCATGTTCTAATATAAAAATATTTGACATAATTATCTTCTTTTTTATTTTTTAGATCTCAATTTAATATAAATGTTTGTAAAATGTCATTTTATAATTTTTTTTAATATATTCTTTCATAATTATCTTTTTTTTGTCTTAAATTTTGTAATCTTTTCAATAACCATATCTATTAATTAATAGAAATTAACTTATATTTCAATGTATATACCATTTCATATCATTTTTTAAATATTATACTTTCTTTTTATATCTCTCTCTAATTTAATACATCTCCACCAAATAGCAACATATTGAGCCTTAGCAATTTAGTTATAGAAGATTTGAATAGTGGCATAATTAAGAATATCAACTCTAGTTTTCTTTATCTCAATAACAATCTAAGATTATATCTATTTCTAACCGACCATGATATTCAATAAAGAGGTAAGTTTAGAAATCAATTAAAGATTTTTCACTAAATGATATCTGGAAAAAGTTTTAATAATATACCATTCAAAACTCTTATAATTTAACTATAATTTACATTCTCCCTCAAGTACTATTTACATTTCTCTAGGTGTTCTAAAGTTGTAACAATCACCAAATTTGTATGCTATATTATAACCTATATTTGACCATTTGAATTCTAAGACTTTTATTTTTCTTTTATTATTCCCACTACATACTTGTAAAGCCCTACCCTTTGAAATTCACGCCATAAATTTCATATAAATCATATAAGTTGAGGTAAGTAGGTGAATCTATACCTTCTTTATCGCATCCATCCATTGGTAAAACCTTATATAAGTATATCCCCTTCCTTATGAAGATTGTTTTCTCCCTCTCAACTACTTCAAATCTTGCTCAAACCACATTCACTCAGAATAATTAGTAGAATATACTAAACATAGTCCAAGAAAAATGAACTTACTCACACTCAACATATCATAAAATAGCTAGATTATTTGACCCATAGCTCATGGAGGAAACACTTTTCACATCATAAAAATTATTTAACCCCAATTCAAGCTTTACTCTTAACATATACATTGATTTCACTATGCATGTTTTCCTCACAATAGAGTTATTTATTTGAATCATCTAGAATCTCTCCTCTTTCCACAAATTGTTAGTAACATTTAGAATTATCCCTATTACAAGAATGATCACTTCATTTATAATTAACATCCTCTTATCCAACATAACATCGAATAACTAAAAGTACCATTAAGTTCAATCGCCACTTGATCAATTACCATTCATTAATAACACCTTTTTATAACATTACTTATCACAACTAAGAAGTCTTCTACTCATTATAATACTTATTCATATCATGAAAGTATGAAGTCTATCCTTACAAGTCCATTATCAACATGCAATTAAAATCACAATATTCTATTCATTTTACTTATTTGTTCATTCTAGATTAATACTACTTATAAACTAAAATGCATTATATTTTTTATTTTACCTTAAATATATACAAGATTTGAGAAGATAATAACACTATTCTTTGTGAACAACATAATCATAATTAATATTTACTCATAAATCAAATGTCTTTACCATCAAACTCGTAAAGCATCTTGGAGTAGCATCAAAATATAACATCTACCTCTATTGTCCATTTATAGGTGGGGCATCACAATATGCATATATTTACGTCGAAGGTGTGCATTATATGAAATAGACAAGCTGTCAGAGTCCATCTATGATTGACATTGCATTTGTAATGATGCAAGACGATTGGAGAAATATTTGTTGTTCATTCCGTCCTTTGCCATTTTTTGTCAGATTTTTGCAAAACTATTTATCGTTTTTGGGTATCGGTGTTTGGTGGTTTTATTTTCGTCCACACAGACGATTTGTTTCCATATGTGACGTTTGCATGCATTTTCCATCCGATGACGACGTTGTATTTAAATATAAATGAGTCTAGGAACATGCATTGTGTATAATTAATATAAATGAGACACGAAATGAAGGACAAAATATTTGACTATAAAAAAAACAAATTTACTAATCATAAATCTTACCTACCACACATTTATCTGAACCATCATATTTTTAATAAATCTATCAATAGCATTGAAGATAAAAATTCATTTTTATGGCCATATTAAACCCACAATGCTATTTTCGATAGTATTGAATATAAATATAATTATTTTAACTTAAGTAAGCTCGGAAATGAGTTTAATATGACCGAGGATACAACTTTTGAATATTATTGACGGATTTAATTTGGGTTTAATGGACCATGCTTTACGGATTTCTATTAATTTTAAAAAGTTAAAAACATAAAAGTATGTTTTCCTTATTAGGCTTACTTAACATGTTCAAACACTTAGGTATTTAAATTAATATTTAATAATTTTATTTTTATTTTTTTTATTTTTTAAATTATTATTATTATTATTATGGGTAAGACTTAGTTTCATCTATTTAATTTTATTTATATTATAATTTAATTTTTTTCATCACATTAAATCTATAATATATCTTTTTTTCTATTTATTAATTAATTAAAATTTAAAAATTGTTCTATTTTGATTTTCAATTAATTAATAAATATGGTCAAATGTGTGTTGATAGTGTATATCTATTTTTTTCTAATCTATTGGAGGGCATGAGTATATATATATATATATATATATATATATATATATATATAAAGATATGTATAATTTAATTAATGGCAATTTAAATTCAACAAGCATGTATGTACAATAAAAAATGCAAACGAATAGGTGTAATAATATATGTATCGTATAGCTGTCAAGGCCAAATGAAATGGCCATCATGGACCTATGTTAAATCCTCCTCAGTCATCAATTGTTAAATAGACCATGTATATAAACATTAGGACTTAATACTATCTCTTATAAATATTCATTTAAAATAAAATGCCCTATGAAATTACAAGTCTTGCCACTACATCGTCAGCACATGATGAAGGTACCTCCTTGCCTCTAGCATGTGAGGGCTCTCCAAGGTATCCGCTGGTCCTTGTCACCACATTTGGTGCATCGAGAATATCATGCACCTCATAATTAGTAGTGTCAGTGGGAGGAATAACATGCTCTCCATTAGGACCTAAGAATGGTTGCCCACACATAACACAAGTATGCGACAAACACATATCTGGAGCCGAAGAGGATGTGTCAGTGCCACCGGATCCACCACTAGCATCACTAAAAGGCTGAGCTAGTGTCCTAGCCTAAGAAACCAAAAGGCTACTCAAAGTGTGAATAGCCGAAATAGTCTATGACGCTGTCTCGGCAAGGATATCTGGATGTTGTACTGGAGGTGGGGGATCAAGAGGAGGAGGGGGAACATATGATCCTTATAATACTCGCACTGCCCCAGGTCTATCTTGAGGCATACCTAAACCCACACCCTGGAAAGACTTGATGTCAAAGTAGTTGACATGCTTGCCCAAAACAAACTCAACATAGAACTTTTTAATGAAATAAAATGGGACATCAAGATTCTTTTTGGGTAGTCTATCAAAAACCATCCACCAACGATCCCAAAAGTTATTTACAATATCATTGTTTGTACACCATTTGATGGAAAGTTTTTATTTTTTTACATCTACTGGTTGTCTAGTATGGGGATTGACAAACAATATGACAATATCAGCTTCTGAAATATTAATCTCCTTGACCTAATCATAGGTCAAGCCATTCGCATATCTAGCCCTCATGGAATCTTGCCAAAAAAGAGCGGCATTGTGCTCCACAATCATGGTTTTTACATTGTTTATAATAACATTAAGAGAATATAGAATTGGGGCTAGACGAGGGATTCTTTTGTAGACATTTGCAATGCCCCTCAACTGGTTCAAAATTTTGACCAATTAAATCTTGAATTGATGGGGGGTTTGGTAATGGAGGGTTTGGTAATGGAGGGTTTGCTAACGGAGGGTGGTGTTTGTGGTTATTCAGGATTATCATTGTTGTCCCCCATTTAACCTAATTGAATTTGAAATTTTGAATTTAATCAACAAATTTGAAAGAACAATGTATTTCAAAGAAAAAACCTAGTTTCTATAAAAAAAATTAAAAAAAAAATAATGCAAAAAAATTGACAAAAAACAACAAAAGTGCAATGAAATCATACCTTAGATGACAAATTCACAAAAAAATGTTGCCCAAATTGGATATCCCCTCAAATCCGATATCGGATTTTTTTTTTTCGCGCAGCCCATGGGTGAAAAATGACCCACGAGTTGTCACAATGGGTATAAAAATACCCACAAGAATCAAATATCCGATTCCTAAAAATAAATATATAATTTATTATATATTATATAATATAGAATATATATATGCAATCATGCATTTTAGATTTATATATAATATATGAATAATATAATATATATAATATAATATATAATATAATTATATGAATAATGTATAATATAATATAATATATATAATATTTAATTAAAATCGGATATCTGATTTGGTTGGGTTTTTTCCATGGCCAGATGTACTGACATCCAAGCCAAACAAAAATTCAACATGGATTTTCGCATTTTTAGGCGAGTGGAGAAGGCCATTTTTTTCACATCACCAGCTTTTGGCCCCTCATGTCATGCACATAGCCCAAAATCCATATGGCCCAAGCTAAGGAGGTAAGTTTAGCTTCACGTAAGCATGGAGAAGACCCTAGATATGGGGAATCTCTTAAGTTGAGGAGAATTTTGTAATAATTAGAAAAATAGAAGGAATAAATAAAATGCAGAATATTTGTTTGAACATTCTATACCAGATACAAGTCTAGAGGTACAAACATTGTAGAGTCATCAATAAATAGTAGAAAAATTGATAATTTGGTGTCAAACGAGATGGTGAAGAATTTATAGTTGAGGAGGATGAAACATCCTAGTCACTATAAGGTATACTGGTTCTAAAAGTGACATCAACTATTAGTGATGAACAATGTTTAAGTAATTTTCATTTTAATTGTTGCAAATATGTGATATTATGCTAATGCATACATGCCATATTCTATTTGGTAGGCCTTTGTAGTATGATAGACAATTAATTGATCATTGCAAAAGAAACTGTTATATAATAAAGAAGAATGGAAAAGAACATACTTTGAATCTAATGAAAGATGGGGATGAGGAAGTAAAGAAGAATTCCTTTTCTTTAGACTGGGATATAATTTATGAAAGACTAGAAGAATAAATCCTATTATGATTTTATTCCTAAGTCTAATAGATGTTTTATATGTAGTAAGAAATAAGAAGTTCCCATAAAGGTACATCATATTTTTGATGATTATTTATAAATTTTGATGAAGTTTTCTAATGAAATGCCACCAGTGAGGAGTATTATTCATTTTATAGATTTGATACCAGGGGCTAGGTTTCTAAACACAGTTCGCTATAGAATGACTGCAATAGAGATGAAGATATTAATAAGAAAGTGTAAGAGTTCTTGAATAATTGACAGGTCTGCACAAACTGGATTTGTTGAAAAAGCTTGAGAATTTTTCAGGAAATGCACCCAAAAATGGATTTGTTGAAAATCTTTAGAAAACTATCAAGCAAAAGCATTTCGTGGGTGCCATACGCTCTGAATGGATTTGTTCAAAAGTCTTTCAAAACTTTCAAGCAAATTCCATCCCTCATTAATGCCCATCATTCAATTTGACAAATCACCCTCCCTCTCTCTGTCGTCACTCCTGCCCATACTCCCCAACTACTCCTGTCTCTTTCTCATTCACTTCTATAGAGGGGTTTTAGTATCTGCTATGTAAAAGCTGTATCTTATTAAATTTCCAGACATTCGTACCTGGCCAAGTCATTTGCTAATTGAAGCATTAACTCTTATGCAAGGTTCACTTAGGTCACTAGCTACTATGTAAATCCCCAATTCAAACTAAGTAATAGAGATTAGAATCCATATTCTATAAGAAATTGGATGATAATATCATACTTACCATTATTAATGATTTTAGAGGTTTTCATGCCTCTTAATGGCATAGTCACCCCTCTACCCAGTCCTGTGCCATTCCTCACATTAATTTTGCAATCTCATCTTACTGGTTTATAAATGCTATGGTCTTGACCATATTTCTTTTATGTCAGATGTCTCATGCATCAATGATTGACATATCCAACTCAATTATAGTGGTGATACCCATTTACATAATTATTTCTTTTATATTTTTTAGATCTCAATTTAATATATATTTTTGTAAAATATCATTTTCTAATATTCTTCAATATACTCTTTCATAGTCATCTCTTTCTATCTTAAATTTTGTAATCTTTTCAATAAGCATATCTATTAATCAATAGAAATCAACTTATATTTCAATGTATATACCATTTCATATCATTTGTTTAATATTATACTTTTTTTTTATATATCTTTCTAATTTAATATACTTCCACCAAATAGCAAAATATTGAACCTTAACAATTAAGCTATAGAAGATTTGAATAGTGACGTAATTAAGAATATCAATTCTAGTTTTCTTCATCTCAATAACTATCTAGAACTATATCTATTTTTAACCAACCATGATATGCAATAAAGAGATAAGTTTAGAAATTAGTTAAATTTATTTTTAACTAAATGAAATTTAACAAAAGTTTTATTAATTATACCATTCAAAACTTCTATAATTTAACTATAATTTTGCATTCTCCCTAATCTACTCCACCATTGAGGATTGTTAGAATAGAAAGAATCCAATGTATATTTCTCTAGGTGTTCTAAAGTGATAACAAACCTATATTTGAATATTTGAGTTCTAAGACTTTTCCTTTTGTTTTATTCTTCCCACTACATACTTTAATTTGTTCATTCTAGATTAATACTACTTATCAACTAAAACACTATATTTTAAAATTTACCTTAAATATATACAAGATTTGAAAAGATAATAACACTGTTCTTTGTGAACAACATAATCATAATTAATATTTACTCATAAATCAAATATCTTTACCATCAAACTCATGTAAAGCATCTTGAAATAGCATCAAAATATAACACTACCTCTATTGTCCATTTATAGGTGGGGAATCACAATATATACATATTTATACATATGTGAACGTACAGTTACAAGTGTAAGATATTTTCCAGTCATAATGGCAATCACAAATGAAAGACGACACTTTTATTTAAACAACTGTTAGAATCTATTGTAAAAGTTTAAATGCACATGCTTTTATATATATATATTGTAATGCCCCGCCAGGAACCCTAAAGGAAAAACATCACAATCTATGCACCTAAGGGTGAAGTAATTTTTTTTTTTTTTCTTAAAAGAACAAGTGCTTGTATTAAACCATTGCACATCTAATAACACAACGGAAGTCTAACTCCTGAATTTCCTAAGGGTCACCAACGAAGATTATTTCATAATTATATTAACACCACGGAAAAACCTACTGTTTAGCTTTATAGGAAAATTAAATGTTTAAGATAAAATTTCCACAATGAAAGAATTCAAAGTACTCCAAAGCAATCATTTAATATATACAAAAGAATTAAGTAACTGAAATAGCATGCATTCCAATGTTTCTCTGTTTTACAATATTCGAAAATACATGTTTTCAAACATTACATCATGAATTAAAATGTTACAAGATGAAGGTTACATAAAGTTTTGATTCAAGATCTCAAGTTTTTCAACTGAACAATGGTCACGAACAAGAGCTGGTACATGAACCACGAACCAAGAACATTAGCAAATCCCTTCCTCGCCTGAAGATACATTCCAATACATCTAATGGGAAGTGACACTACCACCCGACCATGTGATTCTGAAAAGAAACCACCCCACCGTGTTGGAGATAGTAGATAACCCTCAAGCAAGCAAAATAAGACAAGTACGAAAGGACTACAAGAGTCCACACACATCCATGTGACTCAACTCACAAAACACTAGTGACTCTAAGGAGAAAGTGTCATCGCATGTCTTACAGTGGATACCATGGTACAGCCTCCATAGGTCCCGGCCCCCATCCTAGGTTATCCTGGTAACCTCTCCCGAACCTCCGGTTCCAACTAAGTCTCATGTAGATCTTACCAATCCTTTCATGAAGACAAGGTGGTAAGTTTGCCATTCCAGGCCTTCTCGCTACATTATGAGCCCTGTACTAGCACTCACCTATGTGTGAGGCACATTATCTTAATTAATGTTTATCTCACCCCTATCAATTTTTGGGTTATCACTTTTTAACTAACTTCCGACGGGTTATCCTGTCATCCACTTTGGGCACAGCCCCCGCTCGAAAGCCACTCTCTCTCATAGGACACTACAGGAATAGGTCTCTCTACGAGAAATCTATGGCGAAACAAACAACCATACCTAATCCTGACAAACCACAAGTGAAGAATACAGGATTTACTAACCAAAGGTTGACCATTTGGACAAAACACACAATGGCTCACATCCATAAAGTTATACATCGACACCTGACCAAGGAAACATAATAACATAGGACACAATGATATTGTAACAAGAATTTGGAATTTAAACTTGACAGAAAACACCATTTTCACATGATCCTAACACAAACAATCTTTCCTTAAAACAATCAAATGCATAAACAACTTGCAAATAAAGAATTCTAGAAAATAAGAATTACAACTATATTAATACACCATTTAATAAGTCATAAACCTAATGTTTCAACAGTAAGCCATTACTCCCCAAACTCTCCTAGAGAAGTGACTAATAAGTCTTAATACCTAGGTTCTGAATGCAAGCATAAATTTCTTTCATATAGTAAAAAGTGTGCAATATGTTCTTAAACTGCAATATTCTAATCATTTAAACAAAATTCCACTACTATAGCTAATAACTTAATTACATCTAAAACCCTATGATTTTTCATTTAACTATCCCAAATGACTAATGATACCTTTCCATAACCATAGTATAAGCAAGATCATAATAATAACTTATAACAAAAAATTACGTAAATAATAAGCCAAAACTAAAGAAATTTTTGACCTCTTGTAATCTTGACCGGTTTTCAAGACCTCGACACCCTTCCGCCAAATAGTAATGCACTTTGCTTGCGAACCTATCTCCAATATACTCCCAACTTTATCTCAAAACTAACTCTCTTTGATACTTCAAAAGTATCCTCACTATCTCTCTAACCTATCCTATTCTTCTCCTCTATTCTATTCTTTCCCCTAGACTCTTTCCTCTATTCTATTCTTTCCCCTATTCTACTCTTTCCTCTCGAGTCTACCGTCCTTCCTTGGATGCACAATGAATTCTCTAATCCTTTGTTGCATCTCCTCTCTCCTTCTCTTCCAACTCGATGGTCTATATATAGGGTTGTCATCTACCCTCTTTCCTACTTTCGGGCTATCTCTACTAGAGGTGGATTGATTCTAAGTGACACCACTCAAGATCTAATTGCATCACAACAGTCCTAATCATATATGAACACCTATGTGTTCACCACGTAAAGTTTTTCATTTCATGACACCACACCACTAAAATGGTTAAGTCCATATTAGTAATTTATCCATGAGGCTTTTAACTCCAAGACTAAGTCGACTTTACTAAAAATAACTTCCTAAAAATGAGCAAATTAAATAACTATCTAATACATGTTGATAATGGTGGATATGAGTGGGTTTACGTGGGTTGGTAAACCACATTATTCTCCAAGTTACTCCCTACATTACCTCCTAACCCTTCATTAATTCCTTCCACCACATACCTTAATGGATATGGTTGCATACAAATCGGTGTCACTTTCTACTTAGGCGGTGAGTGAATCAACGTGGAGAAGCCTTTATTTAAAAAGGGAGGAAGCACGTATAATAAAACGGAGGGGGGTATGTATAATGCAAAGGGAGGAGGGTGGTTGGTAGTAATACCGACCCCTCCCTTTTATTAAGGGGGTGGTCGATATTACTATCGGCCACCCTACTTATTAGTTTTTTTAAAACTTTATTAAAACTTACAACCCGCCACCTTCCTTAATAATAATTAATTTACTTTTTAATTTATTTTAATTTAAATTTTTTTTTTATTATATTTTTAATATATATAATTAATGAATAATATATATATATTTTTTACATTAATCTTTATTTAATAAATTAAATATATATGTAAATATATATTTCAGTTTTTCATTAAAGTAATATTTATAATTTTTTAAAATATGTTTTTATATATCATAATTACATATTTATATATTTGTATATGGTCGATTCATATACATATATATATAATATGTTTATATATTTATTCTCACGATAATTGTTTATATATATATATATATTATATATATATGACCGATTTCACAATTATTTAACTACCAAATATATTTAACTAATATTATATAAAAATTGTATTATTGTAACCAAAACGATGCTTAATAAAGATGTATTTCTTTTTGTACGAAAGACAATAAACATTTCATATATAGTACGTTACGTCGTAAAATCCAACTTATAAATAATCCTATTAAGAATAATCAACATAATTGAATATGACTCATAATTACGTACGCGTATATGTATATGTATATGTCTGAGTCCGAATCTACATATTAAATACATATAACGATAGTATAAATTTTGAAAACCAAAGATTGAATATAGTTTCGATAATTCACCTTATTAACAATTTTTCACCCTTCACAGACAAATAAAACATAACATGCAGTAATTAAAACCATTAACACACAAATTGAGCAAACCTCAAGCAAATACTTGTAAAATATCAACAACAAAATACGAAGGCCGAACAAATTGACCGGACGACCAACTGACGACACTCACACGAGTGTAGCTGAATCAAATAGGGTCAACTACTATCTCCTCCATTTCCATCAAAAAATATATAAGGCACACTCAGACCTGTGAAACTAGGTGGAGACGATACCCCGTACCTACCCGGTACTTGTACCTGCAATATCTTGCATCATCGAACCACACATGCATATATACAATATAGAAAACATGGCATACACACTGATGAAGGAGAATCACGACGTTCCCTGTCTCACCGAAATGAGTGAAGGAAAATCGTCCCCTTGCATCCAATACACTCGCAGACACACAATATATAATTCCACATTGCATAGATAAAGTAAGGTGTCAGTACATAACAATAATCCATAAAATGCAATAAATCACAAGTACTGAAATACTGCAAATAAATTATGCATCTCATATTCAGATAAAGCATGGAATAATGTCATATAAGTCTGAATAACAAATCATGGTAATGTATCCACTGAAAAAGACCAATAGTAAAATATGAGTTCAAACGAGTAGGGTTACTACACACACACACACACACACACACACATATATAACATTAAGTAGAACTTATATGACTATACCAACATTAAATAACACAAGTGCATAAATATGTGCTCCACCCACTAGGTGTTTGAGCCAATCTTTGTTGAGGAGGTGACGCTGCAGCAGAGAAAAAAGAAAATAAGGACTGCAAAATTATATATATATATATATTGTATATAGTTATTGTGTTTATAAAAAAATGTTATGTTTATGTTGTTTTCTAGAAGGGTCAAAAGCTAAAAATATATTATGAATAAGAAGTACAGAGAAACATATACAATGCTGAAGGATTTCCAAATAATAGTGGACATAATCACCCAAAAGAAATCAAGAGGAATCATAGAAAGAACACCTTCACCATGCATCATACTGAAGAAGACTAAATAGCTGAACAGCTTTATCAGCTGATAGAGAATCCAAATCATTAACACACCAACCACAAGGAGCATTTGATGCCCATTTAGCAAGGAAATCAGCGACCCTGTTCCACTCATGAGGAATATGAGTAAAAGAGATAGAACTAAAGCAAGAAGATATCTGCTGAATTTGGACAACCAGAGATGAAAGTTGTCAAGAAGTGCTCTTAGAAAATAGATTTGTAAAGAAAGAGACCAAAATCATCGAATCCAACTCACAGATAAAAATCAAATAAAAATACTAATAATTTATGGAATGTTGTTTTCTTTTTTAAAAACTTTTTAATCTTGCTCTTCACGACCCTCATGTAGAAGGCTCCATCAACTGCGCTTCACGCGCTAGGAATATATCCATCTATAATCTTCCAAGAATGGTTGTTGAGTAGGCGGCAAGACAACTTCTAGTCAACCTCCCCATCATTCCTATAACACGCCTAGATTAGAAGCATCAAACTATTGTGTTGATATTGTTGTTTAGAATTTACCCTCTCCAAAAAGTTACATATCAGTCTAGTGTCAATAATAATGATCAGTTAGATAGAAAGCTGTTTTTCGATTAAATTGTGTAGGAGATTTTTCAATCAATGTTTTGAATTATATTCCATTATCCATCATCATTATGATTCTTTTGGTTCTCTTTATTTTGATGATAGATCACAAAATATGATCTAAAACATTGATTCAAAAATCTAATACACAATTTAATCCAGTAACAGCTTTCTATCTATTCTTTGAAATATGAAAATCTCCTATCATTAAGTGAGATGAGTTAAGTCATTCTTTTATTAAGGTTTCGTTGGGATACATTATCTGCATGAATCAAGGGATGGTATTGGTTAGCCACTCAGCTATAGTAGGGTGGAGTGTGTAGCACTCATGCTTGGTCAAATCATGCTTTCTACCCGCTCCCGTGGAGGATCATTCGTATCATTTATTTGTTGTGTTCAACTGATCCATGCAGCACATCCTTGGAAGCCATGACGAAAAGGCTTATCACGATCTGATGTTCCATGCAGCACACTCCTTCCCTCTCTGACCGTGTGGTACTAGGCGATCAAATCATATAGATTTGCAGGTGCATTTAATTTATCCTTCCGTTTACTTCCCTCAGTCATTATGACAATTTCAAAATTAAGATTTAGTGTAGTGGTATTCACTGTCTAGAGTTAGCACTTTGGACTATCTGTACCATCTGTAGCATCCCATTTTTGCCTTCAAAATATTATCCCTAGTGTATAGTAAAAGAGAGAGCAACAAATAGTATGAATGTGAAGGAAGCAACTCAGAGGGAGTTTTTGGTTACAGGAAACTTATCCTGGGAGCTATGCTTCTTCCAGCAAGTATGTTCAACCTTTTTGTTTAGGGTTTGTGAGTAAAAGAGGTCAACGAAAAATAATAATAAAAATTATATATTTTAGGCAATTCGCCTATTTGGAATAATTAAAGATATATTGTTATAACTTCAATTTATATATAAGAGTTAATTTTATGTGTAAATAAATTGTATATATGTACAATAAATGATATTATATCCACATGCACTTCATGTAGAAAACAAATTAAGAAATTACAATTCCTTCAGTAAGAAAACATAAATGTGTATATATATACACACAAGATATAAATTATAATGTCTTGAAAAGTGATTTAATAAGAGAAAAAATTTAGTATTTATGATTAGAATTATATACATATATGTATCTACAAATTAATGTAAATAATGAAGACATTATACACACAATTATTAGGTAGTAATCTTATATATTAAATTTTCAAGTGATCTTACATGATATAAGGGAATAGGGATATATATAAGTCCTTGTATCAATTATTCAAGTGAAGTAGTAATTTAAGCTATGAATGTTCTATTATAAAGTTAAGAGATATTAGATCTAGAATAATGAATAATAATAAAAGGTTCAAAAATTAGACTAATACATTTAGATGATGCATATTTATGGACCATAATTGAGTTTAAGATGGTAAATTTGAGTTGTTTCAAGTCGATTATATTTTACTTTGTAATTGTTAGATCTCATTATCAAACTAGAAATTGTATGGATGTTACCCCTCACACTACACACATTTTGTTACCGCATATTGAAATAACTTATGGTGACGAGTTATAGGTGCAACATTAATTTTGGCATTCACTTATCATAATGTGGGTAAAAGGCATTATTAAAATGAATTTCATCAAAAAAAAATTAGTGTGTATTGTCTCGAGGTATAAATTTGTGCATTCCATTAGGTATAAGAATGATGGTTCCTACACTCAATGCAGGCTATGGCTAAACTGGCTCCAAAAGTCACAATTTCCACATAATAGGAAGGTTAGTAAAAAAATATAGATCTTGGTCGTGCTCAACAGAAATAGTTGTGTCATTCATTTTTCAGAGAAGTGTATAACATGAAGGTTTAGTGAGCCATTTTGGAACCAGATTAGCCACGTCCCTACACTCATAACTTATTAGGTCCAAAGATTGTTATTTTTTTTAACAATTGTAGAAATAAATTTAATAAATCTATGTCGATTTGAAACTTAGAAAGTAATTTCCTTATATATCCTCTCATAGATATTCAAGATGTCAAAAATAATCAAAATTAACATATCTCATGTACAATGGGATTCTTTACACTTAACCCTTTTTCAATAAAATGAACATGGATAATGCCTTGAGAGAACAATAGTTTAGATGATGAAGAACATTATCCTAATCTCATGCCTTATGTTAATCCATTCACATGGAAAACCTTAGAAAAAGGTATGAGTCCAAGACCTAACTATAATGGTACATATACAACTCGGTCTAGCATTAATTGGTGAACTGGAATATTCAGAACCTACCAATTTGAGTTCTCCATGACTTCACCACAACTCAAAATCTTGAATAAACATAATGTATATTAAAAGTTAATAATTTTGTGTTAGTGAAATATCTCAAACACCTTATGATTAAAATGAAAAATTATTTAATGAATAGCCTTGAGATACAAAATATTGTTTTGCATAAGAAATCCAATTCAGATAAGGGAAGATCTTAAATTTCTTTGACTAAGTGGACGATCTATAGAATACTAAAAGTTTTGTGTGCTAGAAAATAATAACTAAAAAATTTGAGAAGCATTGTAGTAGACACCTACCCCTTGTTATTCATTACATTATGAAAAAGTAATAATGTAAAGCTAGATGTTTGATATTTAATTAAGATAATGGTAGGAAGGACTAAAAAAAGTGCATTTATTAATATTTGGTTAAGGTTGTTCATTAAGGTTGTTCTTAAATAGATTTATTTTAGTGTAATGTGTAGTGCCCCGCCAGGAACCCTAAAGGAAAATAACACAACTAGGCAACTAAAGGGTGAAATAAATTTTTTTCAAAGATTAAATGCATTAATTATAACAATAGCACGTTTAATAACACAACAGAAGACTAACACATGATTTCCTAAGGGTTACCAATGATGATTAATTCACAAATTATATTAACACCATGGTTAATCCAATTGTCCATTTAATTAGATAATTTAAATGCTTAAGATTAAACCTACACATACATCTAAATTCCATAATGAAAAAATCAAAGTATTCCAATGCATTTATTTATCCATATTTCATTTATACTGAATTAACATACATTCCACTGACATAATATTACAATATCCATAAATACATGGCTTCCAAAAATACCACGGAATCCGAAAGTTACAATATCAAGGTTAAATAAAAGTTTGATACAATGACCACAAGGTCTCAACTAAACAAAGATCACTAACATGAGTTGGAACATGAACCCCGAACCAAGAAACACCAGCAAAGTCTTTCCTCACCTAAAGATACAATCCAGAACATCCGATGGGAAGTGGCACTATCACCCGACCATGTGATCCCGAAATGGAACCACCCCACCGTGCTAGGAGATAGTAGAAAACCCTCAAGAAAGCAAAATAAGACAAGTACGAAAGAACTACATGACTCCGCAAACATCCATGTGACTCAACTCACAAACACTAGTGACTCTAAGGAGAGAGTGTCATCACATGGATTACGGTGGTTACCATGGTAGGCCTCCATAGGTCTCGAACCCCATCCTGGGTTATCTTGGTAACCTCTCCCGAACCTCCGGCTCCATCTAAGTCTCATGCGGACCCTATCGATCCTTTCGTGAAGACAAGGTGGTAAGTTTTCCATTCCAGGCCTTCTCGCAACATTATGAGCCCTGTACTAGCACTCACCTATGCACGAGTTACATTATCTTAATTAATATTTATTCCACCCACCCCCAAATCAATTATTAGGTTATCACTTTTTAACTGACTTTCGAGGGGTTATCCTGCCATCCACTTCGGGCGCGGCCCCTGCTTGAAAGCCACTCTCTCTCATAGGACACTAATAGGAAAGGTCTCTCTATGAGAACTCTATGGCGAAATAGACAACCATATCTAATCCTGACAAACCACACGTGAAGGATACACAATCACTAACCCAAGATTGACCATTTGGACAAAACACACAATGGCTCACATCAATGGGGTTATACAACAACACCTGACCAAGGAGATATAATAACATATGACATATTGACAGCTCAACCAAAATTGCAATGAAATTAAGCTTGACTGCAAATACCATTTACACAAGATCCTAATATAGACAATCTTTTCTTAAAACAGTCAAAAGCATAAATAACTTGCAATTAAAGATTTTGCAGACAATAAGAAAATATAACTATATTAATACAAATAATTCAATTTTGTTATTTGTCCAATAAGGTTTAAACAATCATATAAAAAAATTAATCTCCTAATGTGTTTCCAAGCATAAATATAAAATCTAAAAAAATACAAGCTTTTTTGAAAACACCCAAACTCTAATTAATTATATATATAATATAATTATATAAATACCTATATATACATCGTATATATATAATACACTTATAATTATATTACAAAATATATATGTCAACTAATGAATTAATTTTTACAGTATTAAAATAATACTAAAATAATATAATACCCATAATTAAAAAAACAACTTATATATCTAAATATAATAAATTAATTAACAAATAAACAAATTACACATGCCTGGCATGAAACCCAAAAGTGCCCATGTTACAAAGTACGCACATGGAAAAGCAAAAACAATAAATTCCCTGCTACCCTGCACGGTAGCACGTGCTGTCGTCGGTCGAACATGCTACCGCCGGTAGCATACTACTGTCAGTAGTACTGCTACCGTATGGTAGCCGTACTACCGTCGGTAGTGGCTACCGAGGATTTTTTTATTTTTATTTTTATTTATATATTTTTTTAATATTAATTTTTTTTTTTTTAATACAATAATCTAAAACAAGTAAATTCTATTTTCACCCAAAATTTATTTCCAATCAAATTCATTTACAGAGAAATTAATTAATACATAATTTCTCCAAAATAATATAATAAAATAATTTCCCTTAACTTTTAATAATACAATAAATTTAATTAATAATTAAATTTATTTCTACAATAACTAATAATATCACAAAGATACACAAATATTAAAAAAGACTGCCATAGCCAAATATCGAAACAAAAATCAAACAAGAGGGAATGATTTCTCTGGTAAATCTCATTCCTCCCAAATCTTGCAATTTCCATGCACAATAAAAATCTGGGCAAAATTTGCCATAATAACTTTTCCCAATTTTCTCAAAATTTAATCTACAAACACCCAAGTAATAACTTCTCTCCACAAACTAGAAATTAACTTCAGGAATGTACTTTAGCCAAGAACAAGAAATAATCAGACAGGATTTTAGATTTGACAAACATCTTAACACACACATCATTCAGAAAGATAGAAGAAATAGAAATATTTTGTTTAAAACAAACAATCAAAAGAAGCCACCCAACCTGGTATAGCTTTCTTGGAAGAAATTTGTAGAAGAGAACCAATCCTTCAACCTATTTCTCTTCACCTAAATCCCTGACCTGTTTCCTGTGTCCCCTTAAAATAAAGACCTATTCCCCTTTTTAAACTAAAATTCTAGGTTGAATATATTTTTCCCAAAAACCTAAATTTAGTAATAAAAGCAATTTTATTTTATTTTCTAATTTTCTAATAAAGGGATAAGTTAACATGCAATAATTAAAAATCATTTTTCTTTCTTTTCTTTTCTCATGCAAATTAATTAATTTTCTAAATAAAGAAATTAAAGCAATACTTTAATTCTAATTAATTATTTTATTCATTTATTTATTTATTCTTTTATTCTTTTATTTATTTAAAATTCTAAGAAACAATAAATGAAATTAATCTAATTTATTTTTCACTAAAATTTAAATAAAATATATTTCTAATATCATGCAGCTTGCAACTTAATTTAATAACTTGTTTTAATTAACTAAATTTATAATCTCAATGCATAAAATACATCATTCAAAAATACCAACTATGAGATAACTCCATAAATTTAATTAATTAATTTAAAACCACTAAACACACAAACTGAGCAAACCTTAAGCAAATACTCATAAAAAGATCAAACGACAAAATACGAAGGCCAAACAAACTGACAGGACGACCAACTGACAACACTCACAAGAGTGTAATTGAGTAAACTAGGGTCAACTACTATCTCCTCCACTTCCATCAGAAAATATAAGGCACGCTCAGACCTATGAAGCTAGGTGGAGATGATACCTCGTACCTACCTGGTACTTGTACCTACAATATCCTGCAACACCGAACCACACATGCATATATATAATATAGAAAACACGGCATGCACACCGATGAAGGAGAATCGCGACGTTCCCTGTCTCACTGGAGTGAGTGAAGGAAAATCGTCCCCTTGCATCCAATACACTCGCAGACATACAACATATAATTACTGTAGTCACACAAATCTGTCCAGCTTAATTAAATGAATATTTCGTATTTATTTGATTAAAAATCCATTAAGCCATCAGTTAATTAAATTAATATTTAATTAATTCATCTCCAAACATTCTTCTATTAATTAAATAAATTATTCAATTTATTTTAATTAATTCATCAAACCAAATACAAATCAATTAAATAAATAAAATCAATTTATTTAATTATATCCCCCTATTCCTCTTTTAAATAAATTAAATAAAACATTTATTTAAATCATTATCCCCCCCCACTTGCATTTTCCTACAAATGCAATTTGCACACATTTTGAAATAAATGAATTTTTATTTTAAATAAAATCCTATTTTCCCTCACCCACCAAATCCACTTGCAAAATCTAATCCCCTTCTAGATTCTTCTAACCCCTTCCTAATTAGTCTAATCCATCCCCTAAATATTGTCACATTCCTAAGCAAAGGGAAGTCACTTCTCAAAATCCTCAAAGTCTTGGATAACCATTAAAGGTTTTCAACCTTCAACCACTTACATCCTCAAAGTCTTTGATAGCCATTAAAGGCTTCCAACTTTCAACCACTTAATCCCCAAAGTCTCCAATAACCATTAATGGTTAACCCAAACCCTCCCACATGGTTAAAACATTTGTTTTGACTCAACCTCTACCCAACCCAAGGGTCTCATCAAGCCTTTAAAGCTTTGACCATGATTATCTCTTAATCATTTGCACAAAGGTTTATCCTTGCATTAACTCCTAATCTAGTGGGTAATCCTAATTTAGACTTGACCCTTAGCCTTTAGATAACCATGAGGTCTTCTCAAGCCTTTAATGCCTCCAACCTCTTCTCTCAACCCAATCCTGTGTTGACACTTGTCACTATTTTATTGGTGCCAATTGTGCACATGGATCCCCAACTTTCAAGCTTGACCCTTGATTAAACCTTTCAATCCTGGCCATCCATTGCTCCATTTTTCCTATAAATAGAGCCCATTCCTTCATAATCCAGATCCTGAAAACTTGCATGCATCTAAGCTATAGACATTTTAGAGAGCATTCTTAGCATAATCAATCTAACATCTTATCATTTTGGTTAAAATACATCATGTTAGCATCAATATCATAGTATAGCTTTTTATTTCACATTCAAAGCTCAATACTACAATCTCAATCCTCCATAAGCATCCATAGTGCAAAAAGCTGCTGAGAGCTACACTATTTTGGAACTTGGAGAGGAGAGGAACAAGGGAGAAGAAGCCAAGAGCATGTTAGGAGGCATTTGGAGATGCCTCATCGTATTTATCTTCCTAGTTAGACATTCTATCATGCTTTTTGTATCTCTTTTGATATTCTTGTGTAGGAAAGTGTTTGGTTTATGATTTCTAACACTAACAACTTGGCTTTTCTTCTTATTTGTGTTGTGTTATCATTGACTAACCTGATCCTTTTTTGCAGAGCATCATTTGGTGAACCCGACGTGAATCGAACACGCAACCTTCTGATCTTTTTTTTTGTTAACTAACATGTTTGATTGTTGAAAGTGCCACACAGGTCGCGCTTCGACGCTATTGAACACGTTTCAGCGCTACCGACAATTTTTCTTTTAGCGCTATTGTTTTTACAATAGCGCTATTGTAAAAGTTTCGGCGCTGTTGAAATCTTTTTAGCGCTTTTGTTGTTATTATAGCGCTATTGGAAACATTCTAGCGCTTCTGCCTTTCTGTAACTTCTATTCTTTCAGCGCTACTATTTAAATTAGCGCTTCTGTTCAACGCAGACCTGCGCTATTGTATAAATTAGCGCTTCTGTAAAAACACAAACTAGCGCTATTGCGACACAGTGTTGTCCAAGTTGCCTTGTAACCGAAAAATTGAGTATCTTAGGCTTGTGGAAACCCCCCTTGAACACCGATTTTTACTAATTTGTTTTTGTTGATACAGGTTAACAACTCACCATAAAAATCACAAATTTGTCATTTAGTGCTTAAAAAGAACTTAAAACTACAAAACAGAAAAAAAAAAAAAAAAGTTTCATTGTTTTCTAGTTAGGACTCATCTTTATTTTTGGTGTTTAAAATCAACCAAACAAAGTTCTTTTCTTGCATCAAATCTAAAAATCACAAACCACACTTCAAATTTTGGTGCAGTTAAAAACCTACAAACCACTTGTTTTTTTTTTGCAAAAAAACGATTTTTTTTTTTTACTTCAAAGCAAACGTGTTTTCCATTAAGTTGACCAAGATTTTCGAATTCTAGATTACAAAACACATTTCTTTTGAAGTTAAAAAGAACACCATGGCTGTTGGAGCAACATCTCCAAATAGTTAGATCACATTTGCAATGATGGATTAAAAAGAACAAGTGAATTTGGTGTTTGGCACGCTTGTGCACAAAAGTCGGTCGAGTGGTCCTACTTCTAACACACACTATCCTCTCCCTTGGCTCTCGTGGTCCTAGGTGCAAGAGAAAAGTGTTAGTAACACTCACATTTTATCTTTTTAAGAGAGGCCTGCCAAGGGATCGATACTCTTGGGAACAACCTCGAGCGGTAAATCCTTCGAGCCGCTATAGAAATCAGGTGAGAGCGAAAGCTGTAGCCTTGGGTATAGCTGTTCCTACAGTGTAACTGGCCGAAAGGACAAATGGGCCCCACCACCAGTTACAAGGCTCTTAAGTGAGTCACTGCAGAATGAACTTATGTCCAAAAACATCGAACATGACTAAACACCTTTAAGTAGTAGCCCACCTGTTCTATTGATTGAGGATATTTGAGATATAATTTAGTGCAAGAGCATAGATGGTTTTGCTCCCAAGATACTCACCATACATATTTCCTTGAGTAGAAACATAGCTTTTTGAAAAGTCACTTGTGGCTTGATAAAAGTGGTGACTCCCCCATCATAGGGATCATCTATTTGTTATGCTCGTGCAAGACTTAGTATATCACATCCTTACCTGCCACGGCGGGATTCATAAGGTATGTAGTACCAAAGTCGAAGAAATATCAAGATGTGGGCTAAATTTATCACAACTGGCCATTTGACCTTAGGGATAAAAAGTGTTTGAAGTGTGTTTGTTTTACAGACCTAGTGCAAATTGAGCCGACTTCAGGCTTTGGAAATACACCTTAAAATAAATCTAAAGGAAGGGTCAAAAACAAGTCCAAGGATTGGGTTGATCTAGACCCATACTCATTTGTGCCTTTGAGGCTACAATTTTGTGTTTGTGTGCTTGCTTTGTTTTCTTGTCAAAGAAAAATCAGAAAATCAATCCCAAAAACAAAGTATTCATCCAACATCTGTCAACACAACCAAAAATACCAAAAACAAAGTGCAAACAACACAGAGTCACAACTTTTATGACCATTCTTCACATCTTGCGAAAGAAGAAGTGTCATCAGAATATCAACTTGAAAAGGAGACCATTGAGCTCAAAGGCTTTAATCAAAAAGAGGAAATTCTTCTATATCAATCGACAAATCTTTGTCTCCCATAGAGTCTTTCTACATCGCATGCGTCTCTACCTTCAAGGCAAAACAAACGAGTTTGATTCAGAATCATTGAACAGCAGAGCTTTTATGCAATATAGAGCTCTGAGTTATCACAAAAATCAAGGAGGAAAGATTAATCCCCACTTCTTCCCAAACATCTGCATCACCTACAACATAGCTCGAGAAGTACCACCAATGCCTGAAGGGGAAGAAGAAGAGTTTGTCCCATTTGTGACACAAAGTTTTTATTGAAAGTTGAAAAACAAAAACATCCATCATCTTATTCATACATCATCACTTCATCATCAATCCATCCCAAAAACTCTCAAAACATTAAGAGGTTCTTGTCCCAAGATTCTCTTTTAGATATTGCTTGAAATCAAACACATCACATCACTTTTTAGATTGTTTCTACGTCTAGGATAAGCTCATCCTAAGAGACACATCTACGCAGGTTAAAACTAGTTCATGAGTGAATCCTCTCATTGCTAGGTAGTCAAAATCTGTAACACATCTCAGATTTCTCTACACCTTATCACATCCAAACTTATCAAACAAACAAGCAATTCAAAGAAGGAATTTTGGTTACATCTACCTTAAAGTGCTAGAGATCCCCATACAACACAAATCACCAACCATCAATCTTTCATTTCATCACCAACTCATCATCATCTTCAATCAACTTCAACACAAACTTGCAAAATGGCTCAAACCCGATCACAGTCGAGACAACGAGAAATAGAAAGAGAAGAAGAAGAAGAGGAAAATCTCAATGAATTTCAAGAAGCACTTGGAGGAAATGCAGATGACGAAAACCCAAGTACTCCCACTCCTGCAACAATAGAAAGGGCTCAGCATAACCCTCTCTTTAACAGACTTTTTGATGAAATACTCAGGAGCAATGCGGATGCTCACTTCTTAAGACTTGCTCAAGAAGGAGCCAAACTCCCCTCAGACTTTGATCTTGCCCAATTAAGACAAGCATCAGAAAGACAAAGTCGCCATGAGGAGGAAAGGCGTAGAGATCCCATTAGATATAACATTCCTCGAGGTAACCCACCACCTCCTCCTCCAAATGAAATGGAGATGTTGTGGCAACAAGTCGAGAATCTCGCCCAACAACTTCATAATGGTTTTAAGACCAATCAATTCTCACTTAACGACATTTGTCCCTATCTATTTGATAGGAATCTTTATATGCCACCCTTTCCACGCGGGTTCGAAACACCAAAATTCGAAAAATATAGAGGAAAGGGAGATCCCCGTGATCATGTCCGAGAATTTCATTCCGCTTGTCTTGAAGTGGCATATGAAGACACATACCTAATGCGCCTTTTTCCCCAAAGCTTGGGAGGAACAACCACATCATGGTTTTCCCGACTACCAGGTGGCATTAGAACATTTGAGGAACTCATTCAGAAGTTCCTATCTCATTACTCTTATAACATTGAACGCGACATCACCATGGCTGATCTATGCAATACTAAACAAAAACCAGGTGAATTATTCTCAGTATTCCTGCAACGATGGCGCCAAATGTCTAGCAGACGTTCTCTTCAATTACCTGAATGAGAACTAGTGGAAATTTTCATTTCCAACTTAAATGAAGAAATGGAATTTCAGCTGGATGTCAAAGACATAGATTCTTTTAACAATATGATCACCAAAGGTATAAAATGTGAAAGGGCACTCATCAAGAAAGGACTCATCAAAATCTTTAATGAACCAAAAGATGGTCCTCGCCCGCGCTTCAATAGTGATAAACCGAACTTCTGGAACAAAAACAAGAATATCATCAACGATGGGGTTGTGGATGCTCGAACTATCCAAAATGCACAACCTGTGGTTCGGTTTGCAGGACAACATCCTCCACCTCAGAATAACACAAATGTTCCTTCCAATCAAGGTCGCATCACGTCTCATGATGAACCAAGACCTCATCAGCAAAAACAAAAACGAACATACACTCCCTTAGGGGAACCCATTGAAACAGTGTTGCGACAACTCATTTCTCAAAATTTGGTCACTCTACCTAAGCTATCAAACTATGAGCCTCAAGTCAAACCAGCATGGTGGAGAGATACTAAACACTGTGAATTCCATCAAGGAAGAGGGCACAAGACAAGTAATTGTCACCGATTGAAAGACCTCATTCAGGATCTTATTGATCAAGGAGAAATTGAAATTGAAGGACATGACCCAAAAACAACCAATAATGATCATCTGATGTTCAAGAATCCACTTCCATCACAAGATCAAAGGGGTCCTTCCACTTCCCGGCAAGGCACTGATACCACTGATTATACACAAGCTGCGTATAACTACATTGTAAATCACCTATATGATGCCAGTGAACAAATTGCAACTATCACCTTCAAAAATCCCACCTCAAATTACAATGTTGTTACACGTCGTGGCAAGGTCACCATCAAGGCAGCTCCACAAGGCACCACCTCCGTCCCAAAGCAGTACAATCTTGTGGAACAATTAGACAAAACCCCTGCACTTATATCCATTTTGGAGCTTTTGCGTCTGTCACCCTCTCATAAAACTATCTTGGATCAAGCACTCCAAGAAGCGTCAGTCCTCGCAAATTTGAATACGGACCAATTTCAAGCCATGGTTGGAAATCTCAAGTCATCACCTTGTCTCACTTTTTCTGAAAGTGAGAACTCTTCTTTCCAACAACCTCATAATGCTTCACTACACATTGAAGGCTTTATCAACCAACATAGGATCAAGAGAGTCTTGATCGATAATGGAGCAGGCCTAAACATTTGCACACTACAGTTGGTCACAGCATTGGGATATGCAATAGAATCAGTGGATCCTCGCAAGAAGATCACCATCAAGGCCTATGATGATGCAGAGTGTTCATCCAAAGGAGCTATGGTACTACCAATCCGAGTCGGTCCTGTGGTAAAGCACATAATTTGTCAGGTTCTGGACCTTCCTCTGCCATATAATCTATTATTAGGGAGACCTTGGATACATGCCATGCAAGCTGTTCCATCTACCTACCATCAATGTATCAAGTTCCCACATAACGGTGTAGAGATCACAATTCTGGCCGATGCAAATCCCTTTGCATATTGCCATAATATCAACCATCAACCAGAGATTACTGTTCCTAATAATAGGGAAGCCATTTCCTCCACATCATATATAAGTCTCGCCTCTCTTGCCAGTTCGAACACCACTATGCCCAAGCAAGAAAAGCTTAAAATGAAGGTAGTAGAGGAAGGTCCTGGAGAATATAACTTGAGTCAGCTCTTTTGTGTGGGACAAATGCCCACTTCTCCTAGAACTCATGGTAAACCATAGCAGTTACTCCAGCAACCACTAAACATACCAGCATGTGCTTTGACACCTTTCGTTCTTGGAAAGAGTCAAGAGGAAGAAACACAAGATGAGGACCTGGTGGAATGGATCTATAAAGATCCCATCATCACTGATGAACCACAAGTTACACTTCCTACGGAATAGTATGGCAAAGGCCTTCTCATTATGCAAAGAATGGGATATGATGGTCAGAGTGCTTTGGGATACTGCAAACAAGGACGACACGAACCTCTGCTGCCAGAATTCAAGCCCAAAGGTAATACAGGCCTTGGCTTTGAAAAAGAGATTCTTCCTAAACTCAGATTCAAAGGAAAACCCAGCAAACCATTTTGCCCACCTACTGCAAAGAGGACACCTTTCATAATCAAAGCACCATCAAGCACTATCCCCACTGCCCCATCAAGGCTCACAACTCCACCATCACCAATGTCACTCATCCCATCAAACGAACTCGTAATTCCATCAGGGGCACCATTAGCAGCAACAACTGTATTAGAACCCGCAGCAACATCTATGGCATCAGTAGTTCCAGCAGAAGTCACTGAGTCAACACTATCGATACTTCCAGTAACAAATCCTTTCATCCCTATCAAACTTCCTACCACATCGATTACTACAAAGGTACATCAACCCATCACGCCTGCAGTATTTAACTCAAAAGACATCCCAGTATGGTATAGCAATCGGATGCTGGAAAGTGATTCAGAAACTGACTCACATGAATGGGAATTTGATTCGATACAGCTTAACACTTCAGATGAGGAAGACACATCACCACCTCCACCACGTAAAGAAATACCTATTTACGGAGAAGCACAGATAAAGACTACTTGGGTTCCTGAACTGGAAACATCTTCCACAGACCCTACGTCTCATCCTACGCCTGATTCTGATAGGGAGAGTACCATCAATGACCTTCACCACACTGTCTTAACCCTCACTGATACATCTAACGAAATTAACCTAATAGATGAAGTAATGCCCATTATCCACCCTGAACTCATCGAATGGAACCAATCAAATCCCCCATGTCTTGACTTCTTCCAAAACGATGAGGCTATCATTGACTTTTTGGAATTAAGGGATAACCTACCAAGCGGGGATCACAAAGCTAGATTTGCCATTGAACTTAATAGCGCAGCATACTTTGGGGCGGATGCCAAACCTTTCAGCTACAAAAATATAACAATAAAACATGGATCTTCTAGTGAAAACCACACTATGGCACTGTTTGATCTGACAAAAGTAAAAAGAAAGAGCGTATCCAATGGTGAAAACCTCTCTGAGGCGCCTGAGGATGAAGGGTTTGACATTCTCCCTGATAGTACACAACAGGAACGATCAACGATTCTCATCGAGGAAACCAATGAATACAATGTGGGGACTCTTGAAAATCCTCATATCATACATCTAGCATCTCTTCTCACTCCAGAGGAACAGCCTAAATTTATAGAGTTCTTCCAGAAGCGTCAGATCAACTTCGCATGGTCATATGCAGACATGCCTGGGCTTGATCCTGATTTAGTTATGCATCACCTCATCGTAGCAGAAGGAACCAAACCTGTCAAGCAGAAGCTTCGTAAGATGCATCCCCAGATTGCAGTGCTAGTCAAAACAGAACTCAAGAAACTCCTGGATGTTGGTTTCATTAGACCAATTGATTATGCAGAATGGATCTCCAACATCGTGCTAGTTGGCAAACCAAAAGGGGGCATCCGCATTTGTACTGACTTTAGAGATCTGAATAAGGCATGTCCTAAGGATGACTTCCCCCTACCAAATATCGACATCATAGTGGATCTAACAGCAGGACATGCCATGCTTTCACTCATGGATGGGTTTTCAGGATACAATCAAATAAAGATCACACCAGAGGACCAACATAAGATAGCCTTCACATGTCCATGGGGCACATATTGTTGGAATGTAATGCCTTTTGGTCTCAAGAATGCAGGAGCGACCTATCAAAGAGCAATGACCACCATCTTCCATGACATGATGCATACCATGATGGAAGATTATGTGGATGACTTACTAGCAAAATCACTCACTAGAGAAGGTCATTTGGACATATTAGGGAGAATCTTTGATAGACTGGAACAATACCATGTTCGACTCAACCCAAAGAAATGTGTCTTTGGAGTAACCTCCGGGAAACTTCTAGGATACATTGTCTCAAGCAAAGGCATTGAGGTCGATCCAGCAAAGGTTAAGGCAATCATGGACATGCCACCTCCAAAGAATATCAGTTAGCTAAGAACACTACAAGGACGGCTTCAATCCATCCGCAGATTCATTGCACAATTGGCTGATAAGTGTCACCCATTTACACATCTGCTACACAAGAACATCTGCTTTCAGTGGGATGCCCGATGCCAACAAGCATTTCAGATGCTTAAAAACTATCTCATGAATCCACCATTGTTGATACCACCAGATCCAAGTAGACCGTTGTTACTCTATATCTCAGCAACAAGTACAGCATTGGGTGTACTACTGGCACAACATAATGCAGAAGGAAAAGAGTGTGCTGTTTACTACATCTCTCGCACACTGGTGGGCTATGAACTCAATTACACACCTATTGAGCGAGCTTGCCTAGCAGTGATCTTAGCAGCCACTAAATTGAGACACTATCTGTTAACACACAAGGTACAACTCATTGCAAAGATTGATCCACTCAAGTATTTACTCAGCAAAGTAGCATTGACAGGTCGCTTGGCCAAATGGGTGATGATTCTAAGTGAATTTGACATTGAGTACATGGACCGTAAAGCTATCAAAGGTCAGGTTATTGCAGATCAGTTGGCCGATGCACCACTCACAGGCGATCATCCTCTTATTTCCAATTTTCCAGATGAGGAGATATTCATGATCACAACAGCACAACCATGGAAACTATATTTTGATGGGTCATACACTAGGCACGGCTCGGGGGCAGGCATTCTGTTTATCACACCTCAGGGTGATAGCATCCCGAAGTCTTACAGGCTCACATTTCCATGCACAAACAACATAGCAGAGTATGAGGCCTTGATCACAGGACTCAGGTTAGCCGTACAATGGAAATTACAAGAACTGCAAGTATATGGTGATTCCCAACTAGTCATTCGACAAGCAATAGATGAATATCAGACCAAGGATGATAAACTCATGCCATATAAGCAAATGGTGGACACTCTAAAGACATCATTTACTACTATCACTTTTGAGCAGATACCAAGAGATCAAAATCGAGCTGCTGACGCTATGGCTACCATCACATCTCTCCTAGATCTTCCACAGAATTCAACACGTTATGAGTTCTTGGTCGAACAACTTTGGATCCCCGCTTATGATATCCCTGAATCTGAGATGATATGTCGCCTTGTCGGTCCTAAATCCCCATGGTACGGTGAGTTCTACATCTATCTTCGCGATCATACCCTTCCTCCCAACCAATCGAATAACCAACGAAAAACCTTTATTCGCCAAACTGCTCGATATACCATTATTGCCGAAACCCTATACCGCCGCGGTCTTGATGGTACTCTCCTTTGATGTCTGGAACAAGATGAGATAACAAAGGCTTTGGAAGAGGTCCATGAAGGAATTTGTGGGACTCACTCAAGTGGTCCGTCACTAGCCAAGAAACTCCTGCGAGTTGGATATTATTGGCCATCTATGGAAAAGGATTCCTACTACTTTGTCAGGAAGTGCAAGAAATGCCAAGTTCACGGTGACCTGATACATGCACCAGCACAGGAACTACAACCAATCACGACACCATGGTCTTTCTGTCAATGGGGCCTTGACCTTGTGGGTAAGATTCATCCATCTTCATCCAATGGCCACAAATTCATTATTACCGCCACCGAATATTTCACAAAGTGGATCGAAGCTGTTCCACTTACCCAAGTCACCGGCAAGCAGATCGCCTCATTCATCCTCAACTACATCATCTGCCGGTATGGTGTGCCCATGTCCATCATCACAGATAACGGTCTCCCTTTCAAAAATTAGGATGTCCGTGAACTTTGTGAGAAATTTCATATCCAACACCGCTTTTCCACCCCCTATTACCCACAAGGCAATGGTCAGGCCGAAGCATCCAATAAAAACATATTAAGAATCCTCAAAAAAATAGTCAATGATGCCAGTCGTGATTGGCATGTTCAATTGAATCCAGTGCTATGGGCATATCGAACTAGCATTCGAACCCCTACAGGTGCAACTCCTTATTCATTGGTCTATGGTGTAGAAGCTATCTTGCCTATTGAGGTCGAGATACCATCATTATGGGTTTCCTTGCATAATCTCATTGATGATGAAGCTTACAGAGTCTCACATCTTCAAGACTTAGAGTTACTTGATGAGAAACGACAAGCTACATACAATCACCTCAAAGCCTATCAGCAGCACATGAGTAGAAGCTACAATCACCGAGTTAGATCTCGTACATTTGAGGTAGGTGATCTTGTTCTATGAGAGAATCCTCGCAACCAACCAAACTGAGAACATCAGGGCAAGTTTGAATCAAACTGGCTGGGCCCATATGTTGTCACTGTTGTGTTCGGGTCCGGGGCATATTAGTTGGCTACATCAGAAGGAGAACCGCTTGCAGATCCAATCAACAGCATGCACCTCAAACGGTTTTATACCTAAGGTGTATAGAGCATCAGGCTCCCCTACATACCAGAAAATACCAAAAACATTCAGAAAAATGTCCTGAAGAAAATACAAAAACATTCAAAAAAAAAAAAAGAGTAAAGAAAAATCATGCATCCAAACGGTGAACAACCACTCCGGTGGCACCTTGGGTAAGTACGGTGGTAAAAAACCTGGCAAACAGGCGCCACTCGTAAAGGCTATGGCTCCATTGTCTTTCAGACTTATTGCGATCACATCTACTTCATACATACATCCATCCATCCGAAAAACCATGGCTTGTTATTTCTCTGCAATTATGATAAATACTTCATGCATCTTGCGTCCCGCTTCTTCATAAGTCATGTCTAAAACTGGGGGCAATGCCTTTAAACTATTGATGGAAGTGTATTCTACATTGTGTTATGATTCATTAAGTTCTTCATTCAAGCAATCATCAAAATACCAAAAACATTCAAAAATGTCTCAACAAAATCCAAAAATATCATAAAACATCAAGAATCACACAAAAACATGGCAACACCTTGTACATACTCATCCCTGCAGATACCAAACAAGCGTTGATAAAATACTCACAAAATGACCACTTACCAAGCGACCACACAATCCACATCAACAATCAAACTATCTTCAACAAGGATGCATCCTTCCTTACCAAAACAAAGACACAAATGACGTTTTCTTTGACAAGAAAATTATGTTAAGCTATCAGATACTTGGTTGATTTGTGAGTACAATTGTTCGTTTATCTGTATCAGGATCGTGCAGCATTATTTTGTATCATTTGCGCATTACTTCCGATGAAGTTCTGGGGCATGTACTAATGGTGTCTACGTGGGAAGTTCACCAAGCTACATGATCTTATGCCAAATGCAGTCATAGATCATTACAGCTTGCTGACTACAACATATACCTCGACCATATGGGCATGAACCATTACCAAGGATCCTTATTCTTTATTCTTTATGTATATACTATTTGTTTGCAGGTACATTGCTCTTTCTTTGGTTCCTCCTACCTCATCCAAACTGGATAAAGGTTTTATCTCTTAGTACGGTATGCACTTGTCTCAGGATATGATCAGCCTAAGATCAAGGAGGATGATCCAAGTCATGCATGAAAGGAGATAATCCTTGTCTGTTCCGCAAGCAATACTCTGGTCAACTTGATCCATTATATCAAGTTGCTTGTATTAACTTGCTATATAAAATCCATGAAAGGAATACTCAGGTCATCTTGAATCATTATGTCAAGATGCTTGTATTCTCTTCCAACATTTTAAAGCTCAATGATGAAAATAGAGCACTATGGATCGTCATCTCATCTCATCTGTATATATTGCATTTTGTTGCATTCCACCCATCCATACATTCATAATAGCTACATATCATGCATACATAGTCATAATAATGCATACTCTATTTTCCTCTTCTTCCATAAGAATGAGTCATAGGTTCTCCATTTCTTCTATCTAACATCGAACCCCCCCCTCACCCTCCCCATCTCGATAATCAGCATCACATACCTTACATCGTTTCTCAATCAACCCAATCAAGCCACGTTCATCACCATCCATCTCTAAATAGGAGGGATTGTGTTTCCCATGCTAAGTCACCCAATAAGCCAAGCAAGTTACTCTGTCTGCATAGGTACATCAACTCACACACACCTAGACTATCAACAGACACTCTGATCAAGTATCTTCAGGTCTCAACAGGTAATCGATCATGGTAATCCTAGACTACATCAAGCATTTATCATAATGGCCTAGTCTCAACGGGGTTGCCATGATTCCCCACAACCATCCATCACATGCACACACCATCAATTGATCAACCAATCAAACACAATCACATCAGACAATTACATCAATTGTCTATGTCTCAACGAGTATTTTGCTTCATATACCTTGACTTCATCAGGCAATTACATCAATTGTCTAAGTCACATCAGGTCACTTTGATTCACTTACTCAGACTTTATCTTGTCCAAGCAAACAACTGGCATCAACTATCATGCTTTGACTTGACCGGGGCAATTAAACCGATTGCACCAGATTGTTCAACCAATTTTTCTCAATTGTATAGCATCAATTCAAACCCCACACTACATCTACTATGTATCTCTTGCATGACCTCAGGGTACTCGCTGGCTTGTTGTTTCTTCATATTCACTCCATTTTCTCCCATTCTTTCATCATTAGTTCTAATTTCTTCTATTCTACCTCCCCTCCACTTTTCATTCTTTTTCGAGAGATCGCCCGATTTTTCAAAAAAAATCGGCCCATCTCTCGAGGGGGCATACCACCCATTAAATTAACATTTTATGGGGCATTTCTTCACACCAGTTTTTCTTTCTTTGAAACGACGCGATAAACCGCACCGTCTCAAAGAGGGGCAAATGTAGTCACACAAATCTGTCCAGCTTAATTAAATGAATATTTCGTATTTATTTGATTAAAAATTCATTAAGCCATCAGTTAATTAAATTAATATTTAATTAATTCATCTCCAAACATTCTTCTATTAATTAAATAAATTATTCAATTTATTTTAATTAATTCATCAAACCAAATACAAATCAATTAAATAAATAAAATCAATTTATTTAATTATATCCCCCTATTCCTCTTTTAAATAAATTAAATAAAACATTTATTTAAATCATTATCCCCCCCCACTTGCATTTTCCTACAAATGCAACTTGCACACATTTTGAAATAAATGAATTTTTATTTTAAATAAAATCCTATTTTCCCTCACCCACCAAATCCACTTGCAAAATCTAATCCCCTTCTAGATTCTTCTAACCCCTTCCTAATTAGTCTAATCCATCCCCTAAATATTGTCACATTCCTAAGCAAAGGGAAGTCACTTCTCAAAATCCTCAAAGTCTTGGATAACCATTAAAGGTTTTCAACCTTCAACCACTTAAATCCTCAAAGTCTTTGATAGCCATTAAAGGCTTCCAAATTTCAACCACTTAATCCCCAAAGTCTCCAATAACCATTAATGGTTAACCCAAACCCTCCCACATGGTTAAAACATTTGTTTTGACTCAACCTCTACCCAACCCAAGGGTCTCATCAAGCCTTTAAAGCTTTGACCATGATTATCTCTTAATCATTTGCACAAAGGTTTATCCTTGCATTAACTCCTAATCTAGTGGGTAATCCTAATTTAGACTTGACCCTTAGCCTTTAGATAATCATGAGATCTTCTCAAGCCTTTAATGCCTCCAACCTCTTCTCTCAACCCAATCCTTTGTTGACACTTGTCACTATTTTATTGGTGCCAATTGTGCACATGGATCCCCAACTTTCAAGCTTGACCCTTGATTAAACCTTTCAATCCTGGCCATCCATTGCTCCATTTTTCCTATAAATAGAGCCCATTCCTTCATAATCCAGATCCTGAAAACTTGCATGCATCTAAGCTATAGACATTTTAGAGAGCATTCTTAGCATAATCAATCTAACATCTTATCCCCTTGTTGGTATCAATGAACACTGAGAGGTGGGGGGGCATGAATCAGTGTTCTACAGTTATCAAATTTGGTAACCTAATTCTTTATCCATCAGATGCACAAGTAAGAAACTGAAATGCAAAAACACAAATAAAATAAGCACATAACCATAACACCAATATTTTTACATGGAAACCCAAAAAGGGAAAAACCATGGTGGGATTTGAACCCATAATATTATTAAATGATGGCTAGTAGTAGAAAAATATTACATGAGAGGAATGCACATGCATTCAGGCACACTGCCTAGAGCTCACTGCTCAATTATAAAAGGGCTACAACCTAGAGGAAGGCTCATTTCCTTATAGGATAATACAAAATGATTATAATGAGTAATGAACTGAAGAAAAGCATCTAACTATGCCAAATGATAGTTCCCGTTAGGCACAAAGTGATCCATTGTTGTTGTTTTGATAAATTGCTCTGCTACTGATTACTGAATCAACAAAACTTAAGGCACGCACATGAAACTGCGCTCAATCGCTCCCAAAATTATCTCACATATCATATCATCATCCAAAAACATTATCCAATTCGATCTTATATATCTGCACTAAAAAAATTGATCTCCCACAAGTTGGCTTCTCAAAATATCAAAATATGAAATGTGTAGCTTCAAGTTGGCTCAAATCTTCACAAAACCACATTCCGAATCCAAAACATATGATCACACGCTTCCCATAAGTCAGTCCAATTACCTCAAACTTACCAACAACCACCAGAATCACCTCAAAGAATCCGGTCCACACGTTACACCATCAATTATGAAGATAAACCTATTTTACTACTCTACCAGATACCAAACCTTCTAACATGCTTAAGAAACAACACTGGAGGATGGGATTGTGTGATAATCTACTTCTCATACTCAATCAACTTAACTCTGATCAATCAAGACATCTGGGTATTCCAAACTCTATACTAGATAAGATCAATAGGTTGAGTTTCCATCAATGAAAACTCCTAAGAAATCTCATGCACCAAACATCATCAATATTTACTAGAGCATCACCAGAATAGTGTCTTATGCTAACAATCTCCCCCTTTGGCATTGATGGAAACACTGTGAAAAATGATAAGTGTTCCAAAACTCCAAAAAATGCAAGCAATCCGACAATCTAAAATTTGTACACTCAACTAACTCCCCCTAAGAATGAGCATCATTTTTCATTGCTCTCTCCCAACTCTCTACCCCTTTGACATCAATGGTAAAGGGTAGGAATCTTCCAAAACTTATGTACAAATGAATGCAATAATTTACATGAATTCAAAAATGTTTGCATAAGTGACCTCCAACGATTTCAAGTACTCATTCCATCCTCTCAGGAAACAATCTAAAATAGTTATTAAGGAACTGAACATATATGCATGAATTTCAACGCCTTTGAGATCTGATGGCGCCAGTTTACCTAAAGCACTGACTGCATCCTGCTGAGCTCCAAGTAAGGTGTCCATTCGAGGAGTGATCAAACTTCTTAGTTCTCCCACTTTGCTTAACACTTGCTCTTTTTCCTTATTCAAGCCCTTTATTTTGTCAGTGAGATGCATTATTTGAGCTTCAGGGGAACTTGGAAAAATTGAATGAGGGGAAAATGAATGACCAATACCAGCAAGTTTCCCTTCAAGATCTCTTATTTGCTTATCAATATTTGCAGTAAACTTGGGCAAAAAGAGACATGATTTGAATATTTTTCTGCCTTCATCTAATGCATCTTCTACACTCTTCATGACAATTCTTAGACTTATTATGTCTCCCTCAACCATCTTCAAAGTTTGCTACAACCACATCTCATTAAACCTCTTTTGAACTAATTCATCTGCATCCTTTTCTAATGATTGAAAATGAGTCTCAACAACACTTAGCATATTATTTAGCTTTCTGAATGGTGAAGCACCGAAATCCTGTTTGAAATCTAGAAAAATATTCTCAAAAACTTTTGTGGCTAAAGAGATAACTTCTCTTTCCTCAGATTGTGATTTTAATAGGTCCTCACTTGCCTTTATTTGTGTGAGTGTGGCAAGTTTAAGTGCTTGAAGAGGGGACAAGGTGATCAGATCTACCAGACCAAGATAGAAATCATCCTCAACATCTGCAATAGTGACTTCTATCATGGTTGTTGGAGCCTTGTCATTTTTCTCTTCGCCCTTCTCCTTCCCAACTTCTTCATTCTTATCCTTTTCACCCTCTTTGCTATCATCTTTATTCTTTCCTACATCACGCATCTCCTCAGCTAGAATCTCTTCTATGATCTCAATCGCTAGAGGATCATGTGTAGAATCACCAGAGTCGTTGATTTCCTAATTTGCAATGAGACCATCTACATCTTTCTATCCAACCGGATCTATAGATTGTTGATCTTGCTGTCCATCAAGAACATTTGCAGGCACATCTGGGATAGATGGAGTATCCTTAGGCTCAAAGTCTGCTGCATGTTCTTCTGAAATCACTTATATGCCTTTCTCTCTCAAAAAAAATCTCAAAATTGTTTTGACTTCCTTTATGACTTCATCATTTTTTCCGACCATAAGCTTGATAACTCTCCTCTTACTCTAGAACCTATCCTTTACAAGCTTTAGTAGATCAATGTCTTCTTCCTTAGAAACACTATGAGATAGACTTACCAGTACATATTCTTTTATTCTCTCATCCTCAAGTGAATTTGTATGTCTCCTTGCATCCAAAATTTCATAGAAGCTCTTGGGGATCATAGATGATAAATCTATGAAGACCCTACTAAATTTATCCATATACTGTCCAATGGCTTCTTCTACAGCTCGTTGATCTTTATTCTCAAAACTCTCATAATATATGGAAACATTTTTTAAATTTCCATCTTCCAAAATGTCATCAATTAATTGCTTCAAAGTCATAGGAGGCACAATTTCATATGGGCCTTCAAGCTTACCGGACCTAAGGGCTTCATCTATCTCAGATTTCTTCTTGCCCTCCCTTGTCATTCCAAATGGCTCTCCTTGTGACTTAGCCTTCTTGGCAGGAGGAGCATCACCGAATGTAGGTTTTCAGACTACCCTTGCATAGGTGGCAGTATTATTTACTTCCCTCACCTCTTCATCTGACTTTTTTTCCTTTTCTACTACAACATATTGCCTTGTAGATTTCTCCTTCTTCCTCTTCTCAGCTCCACTGGTAGATGTTGTTGGTTTAGGCTTGGTTGGAGGTATTGGCTTTTGCTCACTAGAGGTAGGTGCAGATTTGCTAGGTTTGGCCTTGGACTAATTTGAAGGTGAAGATACTAGTTGTAGCTGTCATTGATGAATTTAGGGTTTAAAAAGATAGCTCGTGAATGGATAAATACCTCTTGATTCACAACTAGGTGCGATAAATTGCTAAATGATCGCTTCAATCTTGATTTTTGTTATCAAATCTCTTTCACTATGTTGCTCTACTCTTTTTTCTCATTCACATTGTGAAGAATAAACTTTTCAAATTCCCTTTTAACCTTTGAAAACCTAATTTTGAGTTGTTATAAATGCTCATCCTTTAGGCTTTCAGTTATTTTTCTTTTCATGAAATCACCTACCAGAGTCTCAAATCTCCATGAAATCCTCCAGATATTATCTGCATGCTTGATCTAGATCTTTTACAACCCTCCAAAACTAGTTATAGATCTTCGAAGAGGGGGTTCTATTGATCTGCATGAAAAAATCCCCCTGAGGCCAAAAAGCCCTAGTTACCGGATGAGGTTCCATCACTAGATTCGGGTGTGGAGCCATTTAGCACATTTTGATCTTCTTTCTTAACCCACATCTTCTTATACTGATCTTTGATTATCTTCTTATACTGATCTTTGATTTCATCTACCTTTGCTTTGTCTTTCTCATCGGATTTGTTCACCAGACCATTGTTCCTGCTTCTGCAATATTTTGCAATATGTCCATGTTTGTTGCAAGCATGGTAGACAACATTTCTCTGCATTGGTCTAAAATTCATTTGATTTTGTCTCATCCTGCATTGGTTAGAGATATGTCCAAACTTTCCACAAGCATATCATCTCTTATTTTGGAAATTGTTCATCATTCTGCACATATTTGACTTGTGACCAAAGTTGTTACATTTGAAACATTGACTGGTAAAGGTAGGACCATTATTCATCACATTATTCATCATCCCATGTTATTCATCCTACTTCTACATTGATTTTCCATATGACCAAATCTATATTGCAAGGAAAAAATCTACCACTAAATTTATAGGCATTAGGTTATTTTACCAGAGGTTTCTTGTTTTGTTGATGATTACATTTTGCATTGCTCTGTCTAGAACCGGAGGATTCCCCTTTCTCTTATCCAAGTCCTCTTGTGTATTTTCCATGTCTCTGACTATCCAGCATCTCATCAAGACTTGCTAAGCTAGCATTAAATTTGTCTTTGTACTCATTAGCAGTAGCAAGTTTATCTCTCAAAGCAACAATATGTCTTTCAAGTTCTTGTCCATCATTCTTTGATTACATCAACTCAAGATTCAACTGGTCACTATCATAGGTTAGTCCGCTACATTCATCTAATCTTTCCTTCAATGTTTGAGTCAGGTTTTCTTCATTCTTCATCTGGTCTTCAATCTCCTTTGTCAACTTCATGAAAATGAATTACATCTCATTATTCAATACTGCATTCTCTCTAGCAATATTTTCACATTTATCTATATTTGATTGTCAATACTTTGTTCTTCTTTTTCCTTAAGCTTGTCCATCAACTCCTTTCTCTTTTCCCAAGAAGTGTTCAATTGATCTTTCAAGGTTTCAATGAAGTCTTCAGCTGCATTCACATTTATTTTCAAGCTACTCTTTTCCTTCATTGATGCATCAAGATATTCAAGTGCCACACTAATCTATCTCTGCAAACCGGAGTCCATTGATTCAATCTTCTAGATCTTCCTCAAGCTATTAGGCTTCCTTGGAGAAACTAGGCTATGATACAATTTTTTGGAATCAATGAACACTAAGAGGGGGGGTGAATCGGTGTTCTACAATTATCAAATTTGTTAACCCGATTCTTTATCCATCAGATGCACAAGTAAGAAACTGAAATGCAGAAAGACAAAGCAAATAAGCACATAACCATAACATCAATATTTTTTATGTGGAAACCCACAAAGGAAAAAACCACGGTGTTATTTGAACCTTGAATATTATTATACTATGGCTAGTAGAAGAACAATAATACATAAGGGGAATGCACATGCATTCAAGCACACTGTCTAGAGCTCACTGCTCAATTACAAAAGGGCTACAACTAAGAGGAAGGTTCACTGCCTTAAAGGATAATACAAAATGATTACAATGAGTAATGAAATGAAGAAAATCATATAACTATGCCAAATGACAGTTCCAGTTAGGCACAAAGTGATCCAATGTTGTTGTTCTGATAAACTGCTCTGTTCTACTCTGCTACTGTTTACCGGATCAACAAAACTTAAGGTGTGCAAATGAAACTATTCTCAATAACTCCCAAAATAATCTCACATATCATATCTATAGACATCTAAAAATGGTCAACATTTGCGGAGTCATACTTTAACATTTGCACATTGCCTTATTTTAGGGTTTTTGCGTCGCATTAACATTTCTTCTATGTTGCCCACTTGTTCTTTATCATTTGCGAGCATCGAGTCCATCTTCAGCATTCTTCATTTGTCTCGCTTTCAAATTTGGTCTTGTCGATATCAATCTTCAGTCATGATTTTGGTCAATCTTATCCTGTCGCATCAATGTGCATGCTCATTTATCATCATTTTGGACATCGTCAATCCTAATCAATGATAGAATTAGGGTTTTGTCCTCTTGTCAAATCTTGTCATTTTGTGATCGATTCGTCATCGATCCTTGTCCTTGTCAATCTTGTCATTTTGCGATCGATTTTTCATCGATCGTTGTTCTTGTCAATCTCATCAATCTTGAGATTGATTTGTCATCGATCGTTGTTCTTTTCAATCTCGTCAATTTTGCGGTCGATTTGTCATCGATCCTTGTCCTCTTGTCAATCTCATCAATTTTGCGATCGATTTGTCATTGATCATTGGTCTCTTTATCAATCTTGGTCAATTCGTCAACCAATCGCAATCGTTGGTCTCTTTATCAATCTTGGTCAATTCGTCAATCAATCTCAATCGTTTATCAGCATTGATCCTCAATCAATTAAAATCATGATTGAATCGACATCAATTATCTTTTTTCAAGACCTAATTGTCGTCCTTGCATTTCTAATTCATCTTCTGATGTTTTATGATTTATTCATTTAATCTTGTTTGTCATTTTCCCTCTAGGTTAAATAATTTATTTATTTATCCTAAGTCTTCTTGTCACAATTAAATGTTTATTTAATTGGCTAATTAATTCCTCCTCTTTTTGTAAATTAATTAATGAATGAAAATTTATTAATTAATTTACCTAATTTTCATCAATTTCTAATTTCCTAATTTCCAAGTCATCATTTCTAACCTAATTTTCTAATTTCTTCTAATTTCTATTTTTATTTTCAAATTCTTGTCATAACTTCTTACATAGCAATTTGTCATAAATTGTCATAACTCCTTGCATAGCAATTTGTCATACACTTGTCATAATTTTTCTATTCTTGATTTGAATTTCCATTCGAATCAATTTCATCCTAATCTTGTCTTTTCTCCAATTTATCTATAAATTGGATGAATTTCTTCAATCAGGGATCTCGAATCAATCACGCTTCTAGTATCCTTATGCTGTCTTGTCAATTTTGCTTTCATATTATGCTTATGCACTTGTAGGTGAGATCCACAAAACAAAGCAATTTGAAGGAGAAAGAAGGAAAATGGAGAATTCTTGAGGAGACATTCGCATTTGCGATGGTTTGCATTTGAATTGAATGTCTTGTTTTTCATGTATCTCTATTGAATGTAATTAGGATTTGTCATTGCAATTTAGTTTTCGTGATTGAGCTAGTCTAATTTTCTACTTGCTTTGATGATTTCCAAATTCCTATCTACATTAATTGGTGAACCCGATGTGAACTAACCATTTAACCATGTTTTGAGTGCCTTTTGAGCTGATTTGCAGGTGAAAACCCAAGAAACAGGGCAACTCAGGGCTTTCTGGGCACTTTTGCGCCTGTGTAGGAGGGATCTGTGCCTGTGTCAAGGGAGCTGCGCCTGTGTAGGAGGGATCTATGCCTGTGTCAAGGGTTCTGCACTTGTGTCAAGGCATTCTATGCCTGTGTCAAGACATTTTTTGCTTGTGTAAGGCCAGAAACAGAGGTGAAAATTAGTGTTTTTACTTGCAAATTACTTTGTTTTGCATTCTGTTCTTATATTCTAGTTTTCTTTGGTACTGATTCTCTGTGCAACACCTTAGCATTACGTGTGGTGAAGACTAAAAATGAAACTACTAACAAATCTTATGTAGGACACGGTCAAAGACTTCTATTAAAACATCTTGCATGTGATTTTTAAAGTAGTTGCACATTTAGTTTCCTAAAGGTTAATGAACACCATGCATGCTTTGTTTTCTTTTAATTTGTTTGCATGTTTTAACCCTTAGAATTGGGCCTGCCTTCCGATTTTCCTAGCACTTTGCACAGGCATTGGTGAGAGGGAACGACCCTAAGTGGTGATGGGCTGAAGCCAAGCTCTTTCGAACCACTCTAAATAATTGTGGATGCAACGAAAGTTGTAGACAATGGGTGCTGGAATGGTATTGCGATGATTTATTTGCTAGATCAATACCCACCTGAATGGATGCCTTTACTAGAAGCTCTTGTTTAGATGCCAAAAACCTTCTATCTGTTGGCTCAGGCGTTGTGATACGCGCATGCCGAAGACACCTCTCATGTACTCCTTACTTAGAGATAGCAAGTTCTTGGGAAGTGATGCCCCTTGAACTCGACGCTTGGTATGCCCAAGAAGTGAGTGCACTATAAGGGGGAGCTAGTGCTACCAAGCGTCTAGCTATCTAGCTAAGTGTTGTATTTTGGGTAGAGGATTCAACAAATATTGCCCTTGCCAACCATAGGATTTGTTGTAAATGTGCTTGATTGTTTTGAGGCAAAGTCAAACAAACATTTTGTCTTCTATGATTGTCAAAGGTTAAATCAAAAAAAAAAAACAAGCCTTCAAAAAGTGCTCATAATCAACTTGGATTTTAGGAATCAATAACATTCAACTCAAAACACAATCCAAACAAAGGTCCAAGTTTCTCTAAGTATTCATCCAACATTTAAACATGGTCGTCAACACATTAAATATCTTTGTTTCAAAATTTATGTCACTTTAGGTTAGGTTTTGCATAGTCCCACTTAGGTCCTAAGGAGTATTTTCATCTCTGTTCATTTTAGTCCTTTTCATTACAAGCGTCCTCATTTCGCACTTAGGTCCAAGATCATTTTCCTTAGGTTTGCATTTCATTGTCATATTCAAGTCATACTTCCATTTAGGTTGCATAGGTTGCATTTCGCATATTCCAAGTCATTGGTTTTCATATATCCTTATCATTGCATTGTCATATCATATCTTTAGATCATTTTCATATCATATCCTAAGGCATTGTCATAATCATTGCTTTCTTGTGTGGAGTCTCAAAAAACTAGGTTTTGTCATACTTGAGTAATCCAAATCTTTGAATAAACCCTAAGTCATTGTTAGGAAGTCTAGACCTTATCAAACTTTTGTCTTTTTGTCATCTATGTCATTTGGTCAAACCTAGCTTAGTATCCAAGCATATAGGGGAGACATTGTCATTTTGTCCTTTGAGGTCTAGACGTCATTTCAATTTCCTAAGGGTCATTCCAAAAAGTTTGTCAAAATCTTGAAAAACAACGAAAACATAGGTTGCATTCTTGCCATAGATTGCATTTTAGGTACATATCATACATCATCCTTTAAAAGTTCCATTTGCATAGTGACATGCCTATTGAAACAAGGTCAAAATCTAAGAAGATGGGCGAACCAACATATCAACCCATTGACAACATATCAAACTCACAATTGCAACCTAGTCAATCATTACAAATTGAAGGTTCGTATCGTTACCACCATATGGAATGGTTCAACTTGGACCACCTCCATTATATGAAGTAGTGTTTGTACCATGAAACCAGGATATGGGAGTGTTCCACCAACACCAAGAGGAAATGCACCTTTTGATTGGAATCAACAAAACCTACAACATGAAATTCAAATATTACACGAGGAGCAAACTCTTTCACAAGGATTTGGTTCAGATCAAGGCATTCAACAAGAAACAAATCCAAATATTTTACCAGATTCTTCATCAGATTCCAATGCTTCTGATGATGTTGATATGTTCCTTAAAGATCCAAAGTTGACAAAAAAGATGGATAAATTCTTGATCAAGGTCTTTAAGATGTTCCCACAAAAATATCTTGACATGATGAGTAATGTGACCTCCTCAAGTGAGCAAATTAATGTGCAAAAACAACAAGGCGGTGAGTTGTTAAGTTTCTCTCCACATCCAAATGAAGAGAATGCACAACAAGAAACTCAACACACCTTGATGAGTAAACGTGTTTCAAAAATGCTGACAGTGACTATTCCTCAAAAGTCACCATTTGAAACAATAAACAATCCGTTATTTAATACAACACCTGTAACACAAGATCAAATGACGGCCACCCAAATATTGACAGTTGTCCCTCAACAAGAAGTGGTTCCTCGCATACATAAAATTGGATCAAAATCTAAGATGCAAGAAAGCTTTACGATTGGAATGCCCGATCTCACCAATGTCCAAAGCAATTCCACAATGCAACAAAGTTCCTATGTCCCATTAAGTTCAATATATTTGCCAGATACTCAAGTACCTGTTATGCATAATATTGTGACAGATCCTTCGATAATGGCAACACAAAGAGCTACAAATAGTGGTGTACACCAACAACAAATGTTGCAACAATTGAGGAATGCACAAAAGGCACACTCGAATGCGCAAACAAGCAATGCACAACAACAACAATATCGCATTCAACAACAAGTTGCAGCATCTTCTGCACCATTACAAGTTAATTCAAACTTGCAAACACCACAGTGGATTGGACAAACAACATAGTAAGTCAATGCAAGTGCCATACCCCATCTAAAGGAGAAACAACAAAAACCTCCCAAACAAAGTTTTTTGCAAATGATGGGATTTACATCAAGACAACAACAATTGGCACAAAGTCAGCAAATTTTGATTCGTCAGCATCAACAACAACATGTGCCTCCATATGTGCCAGGTAAAACATGTTATCATACTTCACAACCACAATTGATGTCTATGCAATATCAACCTAAGCTACAAATGATGATTCCACCACAAGAAGCACAACAACAAGGTCAATATCAAGGCATGACACAACCACCGCAACAAGAGCTATACCAAGAGAATTATATGCCAGAGACACCAAAGACAACAATTTCTGAGCATCAACAGCCAATGGATAGCAGGATGTATCGACAAAGGGTACACCCAAGAGTGAATGATGAACTTCCAAAACCTTCACTACCTAACGCATTTGTACAACAGCTTGAGAAGTTGCAACAACAAGTCAACGCATTGGAAACCAAAGGAACAAAGAAATTGTACACAGATCAAGATTTATGTCCTAATCCATTTGACAAGAGCTTGTACATGCCTCCCTTCCCTAAGCATTTTGAGGCACCTAATTTTGAGAAATATAAAGGGAATGGCAATCCAAAAGACCACATTCGAGCATTTTTTGCAGCATGTACTGAAGTGAGTTATGAGGAAACATATTTAATGCGCTTATTTGCATGAAGTCTCACAGGACAAGCCATGGATTGGTATTCACATTTGCTAGGGAATATAAAGACTTGGTCAAAATTGGCTCAAAAGTTTATATCTCACTTTGCATTCAACATCGACAGTGAAGTGACTATGTCAGATTTATGCAACACCAAGCGAAAGCAAGGTGAACCATTAGTGACTTTCTTGCAACAATGGCGAAGCTTGTATAGTCGTTCTTCCCTAGATATACCTGAAGAACAGCAAGTGAATTTATTTATTCAAAATTTGGTCCCAGAAATGATGTATGAACTTAAATTGAAAAGTCCTAGTACCATTAAGAAACTCATTAAGAAAGGGCTGAACATTGAAACTACTCTTCTAGCTAAGGGAATCATTAAGCTTAACAAAGACAGTGACAACACAAACAATTCAGGGGACAGAAATAGATTTTGGTACAAAAACAAGAATCTCACTAATGATGGAGTTGTTGACGCAAGAGCGGTGAATACAAATCAACCCCCATTCACAATAAAGAAATTGAGTTCTCCTAATATGTCAACTATGGAACAAAATCAAACACCAGCGAGCAATGTTACTCAACAGCCACCATATCAACAAAATACTCAACAATATAATCAACAACAAGGTCAGCAGCAAAACCAGCAATGGAAACCTTTCCGATCAAGGGATGGGCCTCCTCGACAGTTTACACCATTGGGAGAGCCTATTGAGTCAGTAATGAAACAATTAATACAAGCAAAGTTTATCAAGATACCAGATATTAAGGCAAAACCATTCGTAAAGCCGCATTGGTGGAATGATAATGCATATTGTGAATACCATAAGTCAAAAGGACATAAAACCGCATCGTGTTTTCAATTGAAGCATATGATTCAAGACTTGCTAGATCAAGGAGTAACTGAGGTAGACCCACCCAACGCGACCTCTAACACTGATCATACCATTTTTAAAACTCCTTTGCTTGATCATGATAAGGGTAAAGTGTCTTCTTCAAACCCTACCCAAACAACGAATCTTAATTATGCCAAAACTAGTTATAACAATGTCATCAATTATTTTCGAGCATCAAATGAGTATGTTTCCACCCTAAGAATAAAGGGACAAGATCCTTCTTGCACAGTCACCACTCGTCGATCCAAAATAGTCCTGAAAGGAGCTCCTGCAGTTCCTCCCAAATCAACTCATGCGAGTTAGTATAATCTCCTAGATCATCTGGGAAAGACACCTGCACAAATATCAATCCTTGAGTTGTTGAAAATGTCCCCTATGCATCGCACAATCCTAGATAAAGATTTAATTGAGTCCACTGTCCCGACAGACATTGATGTTGACCTGTTTCAAGCCCGAATTAGACATCTAGCTGTCTCCCAACATGTTGCCTTTTCTGATAATGATATTTCACCTGATAAGCTCCCTCATAATGATCCTTTACATCTTGAAGTCTTTGTCCATAATTGCAAGATCTGACGAGTCTTGATAGATGGCGGAGCAGGTCTTAACATTTGTACCTTAAGGGTAGTCATTGGTCTTGGTTATATAGAGAATGACATTGATTCTTCCAAAAGAATAACAATCAAAGCATATGATGATGCTGAGTGTCCCTCTAAAGGGGTCATTTCATTACCTATCAGAGTTGGTCCAGTGACAGAAAACACTTTTCTACAGGTCCTAGACCTTGATCTTCCTTACAATATGATTCTTGGCCAACCATGGATCCACGCAATGAAAGCAATTCCATCTACTTATCATTAGTGTTTTAAGTATCCTTACAATGGGACTGAGATAACAATTCCAGGAGACCATAATCCATTTCAATTTTGTGCTAATTTAAAGGATTCTCCGAAGCAACAAGTCCCAGTCAATAGGGAGGCCCACTCACATAATTATGTGGATCCTAATGAATTGTTAGATGTTGTCAAAGGAAAATTGAAGATACAGGACCAAGGATGCAGAGAGTATTCAATGGCTCAAACATTCCTCATTGGGAATTTACCAATATCTCCAAAATCAAATGGCAAACCACATTTGTTGCAAAAGGAACCCAAGATAGTCATTCAATATCAACCCCCCACTACATTTACCAGATGAGGTGAACTTGACAAGGAAACTTTGGATGATGATGTCATAGATTGGCTTTATAAGGATCCGACTAAGACACCACCTGTTAGGTTGTCGGTGGAGTGGTACGGAAAAGGGTTTACTATGCTGCAGAAAAAGGGATATGATGGTTGCAGTGGCTTGGGCCCTGACAAGAAAGGAAGACTAGAACCTATTATACCCAAGATGCGACCTCCAACTTTAGGGTTAGGTTTTATACCATTGCGAATTGGACCCTTGTCTACCAAAGTGACCACGTGTGGAAAGGGGCGTGACTCTGATGATGAAACAACACCTGAGGATATCCAACCCGAAATTGATTCTAATGAATGGGAATGGAGTTCCTTTTCTTCTAGCTCCTATGCCCTTGACAATGTTTTCTTTGACCTTGATGATTTGCCCATGGAAGACAAACATGAAATAACTCCCCCTCCTAAAACATGTCCTAACGCTTGGATAGAGTCATTCTGGGACCCAAGCTCTGAATCAGATACTAGCAGTTCAGATAGTGATACCACGGACATTTACATCTTTACCATCTCGGCCCTCTCTATCCTTAACACCAATGATGACATGCCCCTTGTCTATCCAGAGCTTATCCAACATGACCAACAAGAACCACTCACATTGGATTGTTTTCAAAATGATGAAGCAATTGCAGAATTCCTTGGACTATGGGAAGGCATACCACAAGGTGTTCATAAGGCAGGATTTGCTATTGATCCAAATTCCACAGCATATTTTTGGGAGTCAACTCCATCTTCCAGTCATCAAAATGAAAAAAGAAAAGAAAAAGTAAAAAATCAAAAGAATAGGTCTTTGAGTGAAAACCGTAAGGCACTCTCTGATCATGAAAAAGTAAAAATAAAAGACGTACCTATGGGTGAAAACCTCTCTGAGGCGCCCAAAGGTGGAAGAGTGGACATACCCCTATCAAGTCAGGATAAATCAACATTGCTTGTGGAAATGACTAAAGAGATAAATTTGGGTACACCTGACAACCCTAAGGTCATTCATTTCACTGCTTCTTTATCAAAATAGGAAAAGATAGATTTTGTCAATTTCTTTCTTGAGAAGAAGATCAGTTTTGCATGGTCCTATGTAGATATGCCCGACCTTGATCGAGAATTAGTCCTTCATCACTTGCCATTAAAATCAGATGCCAAGCCTGTCAAAAAGAAACTCATAAAGGTGCATCCCCAGGTGGCTCTCTTGGTCAAGGTAGAACTAAAAAAATTAGTAGATGTGGGCTTTATCAGACCCATTGATTATGTAGACTAGATTTCAAATTTGGTACCAGTTAGCAAAGTAACTAGGGACATTAGAATCTGTACGGATTTTAGGGATCTCAATAAAGCATGCCCTAAAGATGACTTTCCACTGCCAAATATCGACATCATAGTTGACATGACTGCTGGATATGAGATGCTATCATTGATGGATGGTTTTTCTGGATATAATCAAATTCACATTGCTCCTGAAGATCAACATAAGACTGCATTCACATGTGCTTGGGGTACCTACTGCTGGAATGTGATGCCCTTTGGTCTTAAAAATACTGGCGCAACATATCAAAGAGCTATGACGACAATTTTCCATGATTTTATGCATACTTTGATGGAAGACTATGTTGATGACCTATTATGCATATCTATCACAAGAGATAGACATTTAGCCATCCTTGGCCCAATCTTTGACCAAATGGAAACTTACAAGCTCAGACTCAACCCAAAGAAGTGTGTCTTTGGTGTCACAGCCGGCAAATTATTAGGGTACATTGTTTCTCACAGAGGCATCGAAGTAGACCCTGCAAAGGTTAAAGCAATAATGGATATGCCTCCTCCTTCCAATCTCTGTCAACTAAGAAGTCTAGAAGGAAAGCTATAGTCAATCCACTGATTTATAGCTCAATTAGCAGACAAATGTCATCCCTTCCAACATTTATTGCATAAAGGTGTCGTTTTTAAATGGACTAAGCAATGTCAATCAACATTTCAAACTCTCAAGGATTATCTAATGTCGCCATCTATTTTAATGTCTCCTATAGAAGGGAAGCCATTCATATTGTATATCTCTGCAACTGAAACGGCACTGGGAGTTCTCTTAGCTCAACAGGATGAGAAAGGCAAAGAATGGGCTATTTATTATATCAGTCGGACACTAGTAGGCTATGAGCTAAATTATTCCACTATTGAACGGGCATGCTTAGCGGTGGTATTTGCAACACAGAAGCTTCGACACTATATGATAAATCATCAGACATTGTTAGTTGCAAAAATTGATCCCTTGAAATATTTGCTTAGTAGAGTAGCTTTGACGGGTCGCCTAGCCAAGTGGGTTATGATCCTCAGTGAGTTTGATATTGAGTACATTGAGTGAAAGGCAATAAAAGGACAAATTATAGCGGATCAACTTGCAGAGGCACCTATTCATGATGATCATCCAATGTTGACGGATTTTCCGGATGAATCAGTCTCTTCTGTCACATCTTCTAATGAATGGAAATTATATTTTGATGGATCCCATACCAAATTCGGGTCTGGAGTAGGTATATTGTTTGTCACCCCTCAAGGTGATGCTATTCCCAAATCCTACAGAATAACCTTCCATTGCACTAATAATATTGTAGAATATGAAGCTCTAGTCATAGGACTTTGAGTAGCGATCCACTGGAACATCACACATTTACAAGTCTATGGAGATTCCTAGTTAGTCATCCGTCAAGTGAATGATGACTACGAAACAAAAGATGAAAAGCTTATTCCTTACAAGCATATGGTGGATTTCTTCAAGACAAAATTTACGGCTATCCATTTCAATCAAGTTCCACTAATTCAAAACAAGTCGGCAGATGCGATGGCCACTATTGCTTCCATGTTAAATATGCCCCATAATATGGACAAATGTGAATTTTTGGTCGAATAATTGCTTGTCCCTTCTTTTGAAATTTTGACAGCAGATATGATGTGTGTTCTTGTTGGTCCTAATTCCCCATGGTACAATGACATCTATCAATATTTGAAATCCCAAACCTTACCACCTAACCTTTCCTCTAACCAACGCTGAGCCTTCATACGCCAAACTGTCAAATATGTCATCATCACTGACACTCTTTACCATCGTTCCTTTGACTACACCCTCCTCAGGTGTTTGGATTCTGATAAAGCACAAACGACTTTACGCGAGGTTCACGATGGTATATGTGGGGGCCATTTCAATGGTCTAAGCTTAGCCAAAAAGTTGGTTCGTGTTGGGTATTATTGGCCCGCTATGGAAAAGGATGCTCATAATTTTGTCAAGAAATGCTACATGTGCCAAATCCATGGAGATTACATTCATGCGCCAGCCCAAGAACTTCACTCCGTCATATCCCCGTGGCCCTTTTCTCAATGGGGATTGGATCTTATTGGCAAGATTCACCTGACATCTGCAAATGGACATAAGTTTATCATTACTGCCACAGAGTACTTTACAAAATGGATCGAGGCTATTCCTATGACCTATATCACTGGTGTGCAAATTTCAAAATTCCTATTGAATTATATCATCTGTAGATATGGAGTTCCCCTTGTGATTGTCACAGATAATGGCCATCCATTCAAGAACAAAGATGTTAAGGAACTCTGTGAAAATTTTCACATCCAACACCATTTCTCTAGTCCTTACTATCCACAGGGTAATGGTCAAGCTGAAGCATCAAATAAAACCATTATTAAGATCTTGAAAAAGGTGGTCAATGACGCTGGCCGAGATTGGCATGTACAGTTGAATCCAGCACTATGGGCTTATCGCACTTCCATCTGCACACTTACTAGCACAACACCTTATTCCTTGGTGTATGGTGTGGAAGCCATTTTACCCTTGGAAGTGGAAATTCCCTCTTTGCGTGTTTCCTTGCAACATTTGATTGATGATGAGATGCACAGAGTCTCTCAGTTGCATCAGCTTGAGATGTTAGATGAGAAACGTCAGACAGCCCTGACACATTTGCAAGCATATCAAAACCGTCTCCGTCGCTCTTATAATAAGAAGGTTAAAGGGTGACACTTTGAAGTGGGAGATTTGGTCTTAAAGGCGAACCCGAAGAATGCACAATCTACTGACATCATCAAAGGCAAGTTTGAACCTAATTGGGTTGGACCTTTCATAGTTACTGTAGCCTATGGCTCGGGGGCATATCAGCTTGCAACCCCAGAAGGTGAACCTTTGTCAGATCTTGTAAATAGCATGCACCTTCGCAAGTACTGGGCATAGTTTTCTATCAGCAGTTCTTCAAATATGATCCTGAAAAAATACAAAAAAATCAAAAAGCTCAAACAAATCAAAAAAATCAAATAAAAAGTGAAAAAAAACAAAAAAACAGAGAACAAAAAAGTAAAGAAAAATGATTTGCCCTCTACTAAAAACCTGGCAAACAGGCGCTTTGGGCAAGTACCATGGTGAAAACCTGGAAAATAGGCGCCATGCGTAAAAGACTATTGCTCCATTATCTATCATGACTCCTAGCTATACTTTCCCCCTGCATGTTTATCACGATTATCCTTGCCTTGACCCAATGTTCTCTTCTAGGCCTGTGATTGGTCAACATCATTGTCTTGCATACTCAGGTTTCCAGTCCTTGTATATATGTTTGGTCTTGGTCACTGTGTATATTTTTCAAATGTTCATTGGGTGCGTTCCCCTTATCATGATCAATTACTGGAGCTTTCAAATTGAAAACTGTCCTGAAATAATCCAAAAAAAAAATTGAAATATGATCCTAAAAAAAAATCCAAAAAAAATCGCAAACTGTCCTGAAATAAAACCAAAAAAAATCAAATAATGTCCTGAAAAAACGAACAAAAAAAATTTCAAAACCTTAAAATCCAAAAACAAGCATTTTGCATTTTGTCAATAAAATGATCCCTTTGTACATAGATAGATCGCTGAGCATACATCCAATGACAATTGATCAAACATTATGTGTAGCCAACAAATAGATAACATGTTACAACACTGCGCTTTACTGAAATCATGTGTTAACAGATGAACTTTTCAATCAAACCAGACATTCAACCTGATTATAGTTGTCACATCAATCAAACTATCATCAACATTACCATTGGTCCTTGTCAACATTATCATGGGTCTTATACAGGGTGTGGTATACTCGAAACTAGACTGTGTCCTGTCTTAGACGGGGTACTGTATTCCCTAAAACCAGACAGCATGATCATTCCTATTTTCCACTTTTGACAATGACAATCAGACTGTTTGTTTGACTTGGTTGAATTTGTGAGTCTTATCTTTTTACTAATTTATCTTTGGCTTTGATCATGTTCCTATGTTGCTCGAGGATGTCACTGAGTGATTTAGAGTGACCGGGATGGTTCATGGTCCCTTTCCTTTTTTGTTGTGTTTGTTGTTTGTGGAATGTTTGTCACAAACTGGGGAAACTATATCATTGGGTGTCTGTGATAAGTATGTTCGCTCTGTGAATGCCGCACATACCTCAACCCTTGATGTATGCACCCTACGATGCTTCACTCATTCCTTGTGTGCGATGTGTCTATCTTTTGCAAAAAGGGTTGCGTTTCATCTTTGGCCTTCAATGCCATGATGCTCTGCATCTGCTTTGCTTCATTAAATAAAGGTTCTCACCTACAAAGTGCATTGGTGAAAGCAAGTTGTTCTTCATCTCTAACTGTCCTCTGTCTAATTTCTTCTTACTAACATTTCTTCTGTCAGTTTGGGCAGTCTGTTCGGTCTAGTTCTCTGATCTCCAAAAATATAAGCTGCATCTTGCATTCATTGATTAGTACCTTTGCATTATATCAAACATCACATCAAGCATTTTATCCATTTCATATTATAAATGCATCAAAAAAAAAAAAAAAAACACATAAAAATATATTCATACATGTTCCACAAGGGTACATAAACAGAACCTAAGCCATCCATACATGGAAAGTAAACATAAGCCATAACACATTGCATCCCATCATATAGCTGCATATCATATCATATATCAAAATAATATCGGAGTACCAAATTGGACTGTCTGTCCTAAGTATGGCCCGCAAGCTGAATACATAATGTCACACTACATATGTCTCTGTCATAAGGAGCACGTACCTCTGTCACTGGGTGCTCCCTTTGTCCTCCTCATCCCTACCATGTCTCAAGGATGATGTCCCTCCTGTCCTAGGTCCTGGCTGTGGTGGTCTCCTAGGTCCACTCACCCCCATGCTACTCACTGACCTCTGAGAGTGTGGCCTGCTCTCTGTCCTCGATCGTGCCCGATATGACGATGCTCTTTTCTCTGGTGGAACTGCACTCTCATATAGTGTCTTCCAATGGCATATCTCATCTCTGATCTCTACCAACATCTGTGCCATCTCATGTGCACTGGCATCCCTAATCGACCCAATATACTCGGTCACTCTCTACTCGGCTTGCTGTGCCTGGGCTATCACTGTATCTTGAGCCTCTGCCAGTATGGCTATCTCTGCTCTGAACTGATCCTGCTCTGTCCTCAAGGTACCATTCTGTCTCTCTAGTGTCATAATGTGATCATGCTGACTTGCTATGGTGGCCATACATATCTCCATCTCCTCTATGCTAGCTGTCTCTGGTTCTATGGGTATATCCTGCAATGACTCCTGATCAGCCAGATTTGACTCATCTCCGTCCTCATCATCCCCTCTATCCTCATCTCCATCCTCCTCATCTCCCTTCATCCTCATCTCTGTCCTCCTCATCTCCCTCATCCTCATCTTTGTCCTCCTCATCTCCCTCCTCCTCTCCAGCGAATGGGAAGTCCTCTTGTCTCTTAGGTACCGGAATATCAAGATCTGTCAATGGCACAGGCCATCGTCATGCAAACCATCGCTCATACTCCTCTATCATCCTGGCATCCACCACATCTGATCTCCAATCCCACTATCTCTGTTGTAGCTGTGTGAAGTTGGCATATGCTATGTGTGGCTAAATCATCCTCCCCCACTGACTCGTCTCTCTGTGAGATCGGGCAAAGTGTGTAGTCCCTCTCGGTACATCCTGCCTCTCTCCAAACTGTCGTCTAACTCTCTCTGGTAGGTACATCTCAATCAATCTCTGGCAATTCACTGGTCACCCAATCAATTATCTCTCCTATCTGCAATACAGTAGCTCATCACTATCATCTGACCATCTAGGGCAATCAAGATATGGCCTCCATGTGAACTCTTTCAATCTGTCTAGCTCATGTCGCCAATACAATATGTATCTGAATGGACCCTATCTCAGTGCTCCCCCATAGCAGTACACATATGGTTGATGTGGTACTACCTGTCTCTCTGCAATTGGTCGACATATGACTATGTGCTCAAATGCCCATACCTATAATAGTGTGACCCCACAGCTCAAAGTCTGCACCCCCTGATATGCTATCCGATGTAGCTAAAAATATAGCATAGCAAGCACACATGGTCCCCATGCATACATAGTCCCATCTGTTGCCATCTTCTCTAGCACTCTTCCCCATCCAATAGGGAATCCATGTCCTCGTCTGTCCCCTGCTAATAGGCATGCTATAACCACTGCTATCACCACATATCGCTGATCGTACTCTGCTACCATGGTCTCCCAGCCAATCTCCCTCTCTACGATATCTAGATCATCTATGTCACACTCAAATAATTTGCACAAAGTGTTTCTCCCTATCACTAGGTCATATTCTATCATCTCCCCATGAATCAGAATGTGGAGGATACGCCACACGTCCTCTAGTGTCACAATCGCCTCTCCAGTCGGCAGATGGAAAGAGGAAGTCTCTGAATGCCATCGCTCTGCCAATGCGGTAAGCAATCCTGTGTTTGCCCTAATCTCGGGCATGAATGTAATATAGTATAATCCAATTCCTACTAATGTATCTCTGTCTATGCTCCTAAGTCTATGTCACAACATGAAATAGTCGAGTTTGTTCTCTCGTGTAATCAATGGATACTGTCGACTCTGCATCACAATTGGGGCACACTTTGTCAGTTTTAGGGTTTTTTCCTAAGGACTGCATTTCCTTGGTTCATGCACAAATTAGGGTATTTCTTATCTATTTTGACCTATTCTACCCTTATCCCTCTTTCAGGATCGTCCACGTGCTGTTTTTTGTCAAATTAGGGTCCCAAGTGCACAACTGCGCCTGTGTACCTTGTCCTGTGCCTATGCAGCATCAAGCTACACCTATGTACCCTACATAGGCACATAAAATGCTCACACAAGTGCAGAATGCACCCACACAGGCGTAGATGTCAATTAATTTATTCGTTGTGGGCCCCACAATGTCCTGCAAGCAAGCAAAATTCATGAAATTGACAATATGGGTTTTTGAGATACATACTGCTGCTCCCGCATCGTCCGATCATCTATAGGTGTGTACACATTCCTCGAGGTGATCTACCATTGGAATGTTCACCATCTCTATGCAAGGGTCCTTTTCCAGAGCAATAATTCCTCCACTTTGGCTAGTGCAAATGAGCTCTTTTCTTTCTCCTTGTCTCATTTATAGATCTTTGTCAGTGCCTAGATGGACGTGCACCCTCTCCATCTTATGTTGGTCACAGTCTTTTGCACCTTCCATTACTTGTCATTTGTGTATCCGACCTCTGATCTTTCATGCATTTGATCCTATTATTTCCTATCATTCTTATCGATCAATTGGCCTCTTTTCTAGATGTTTTCGGCCAATTCGTCGAGGGGGCATGCATATGTCATCATTATTGTCTGGGGCATTTTCATTATTGTTCTTTGAAACAATGCTTAGAATCACATTGTCTCAAAGAGGGGCAAAATGTAGACGTCTAAAAATGGTCAACGCTTGCAGAGTCATACTTTAACATTTGTGCATTGCCTTATTTTAGGGTTTTTGCGTCGCATTAACATTTCTTCTAAATTGTGCACTTGATCTTTATCATTTGTGAGCATTGAGTCCTTCTTCTGCATTCTTCATTTGTCTCGCTTTCGAATTTGGTCTTGTCGATAGCAATCTTCAGTCATGATTTTGGTCAATCTTATCCTGTCGCATCAATGTGCGTGCTCATTTATCATCATTTTGGACATCGTCAATCCTAATCGATGATAGAATTAGGGTTTTGTCCTCTTGTCAAATCTCATCATTTTGCAATCGATTCATCATCAATCCTTGTCCTTGTCAATCTTGTCATTTTGCGATCGATTTGTCATCGATCGTTGTTCTTGTCAATCTCATCAATTTTAAGATCGATTTGTCATTGATCATTGTTCTTTTCAATCTCGTCAATTTTGTGGTCGATTTGTCATCGATCCTTGTCCTCTTGTCAATCTCATCAATTTTGCGATCGATTTGTCATTGATCGTTGGTCTCTTTATCAATCTTGGTCAATTCGTCAACCAATCCCAATTGTTGGTCTCTTTATCAATCTTGGTCAATTCGTCAACCAATCTCAATCGTTTATCGGCATTGATCCTCTATCAATTAAAATCATGATTGAATCAACATCAATTATGTTTTGTCAAGACCTAATTGTCGTCCTTGCATTTCTAATTCATCTTCTAAGGTTTTATGATTTATTCATTTAATCTTGTTTGTCATTTTCCCTCTAGGTTAAATAATTTATTTATTTATCCTAAGTCTTCTTGTCACAATTAAATGTTTATTTAATTGGCTAATTAATTCCTCCTCTTTTTGTAAATTAATTAATGAATGAAAAATTATTAATTAATTTACCTAATTTTCATCAATTTCTAATTTCCTAATTTCCAAGTCATCATTTCTAACCTAATTTTCTAATTTCTTCTAATTTCTATTTTTATTTTCAAATTCTTGTCATAACTTCTTACATAGCAATTTGTCATAAATTGTCATAACTCCTTGCATAGCAATTTGTCATACACTTGTCATAATTTTGCTATTCTTGATTTGAATTTCCATTCGAATCAATTTCATCCTAATCTTGTCTTTTCTCCAATTTATCTATAAATTGGATGAATTTCTTCAATCAGGGATCCTGAATCAATCACGCTTCTAGTATCCTTATGTTGTCTTGTCAATTTTTCTTTCATATTATGCTTATGCACTTGTAGGTGAGATCCACAAAACAAAGCAATTTGAAGGAGAAAGAAGGACAATGGAGAATTCTTGAGGAGACATTCGCGTTTGCGATGGTTTGCATTTGAATTGAATGTCTTGTTTTCCATATATCTCTATTGAATGTAATTAGGATTTCTCATTGCAATTTAGTTTTCATGATTGAGCTAGTCTAATTTTCTACTTGCTTTGATGATTTCCAAATTCCAAGTCGATATTATATATCTAGAATAACAAAATTGATCTCCCATAAGTCGACTTCTCAAAATATCAAAATATGAAACGTGTAGCTTCATGTTGGCTCAAATCTTCATAGAACCATATTTTGGATCCAAAACATATGATCACACACTTCCCTTAAGTCATTCCAATTACCTCGAACTTACCAACAACCACTGGAATCACCTCAAAGAATCTGATCCACACGTTACACCACCATTTATGAAGATAACCCTATTTTATTGCTCTACTAGATACTATACCTTCTAACATGTTCTAACGTTATAAAATTGGAACCTTGCAATTTTTTACCATATTTGTGTCTTCACATTGGCGAAGTGAATCCCTAAGCCTGATTGGAGACCCGAGACATGTTCGCACCTCCCGAAAGATGCATTTCCTTGCATTCAACACTTCCCTGCTACACTTCTTGTCCTAGATTAGGACCGGATAGGGGTGTGGCGCCCTTGTCCTTGCCCTATTTTGGGCCCCCTCCACTTAAGTCCTACATCGGGCTTGTCAATGAGAAGTGGGAAAAAGGTTTTCTATGTTGGCCTTAGATGGAAAATTAGTGACAAACCCTAATTGGCATGTATATAAGATTCATTTTCCCCTCTCATTTGCATAAGTTCAATAAGTCAACAAGTTCAATCAAGCAAATAAGTTCGATAAGTGAAGGAGTTCAATAAGTTCAAGAAGCAAAATCAAGCAGTCAAGCATTCCTTTCAAGCATTGAGCATCTCAAGTCTCCTTTCAAGGCTGGGTGTTGCATTCAAGTCAAGGATTCAACCATTGAAGAGGAGATCCCTATCAACATTCAAAGCATTCAATTCTACATATCCTTTCAAACAACTCTATCAACATTTCAATTGCATCCTCTCTTGAGGTGAATTCTATTTCAGTAATTTACTTTCATTTACTTGCAAGTACTTTTCATCATGTGGTTAATTCCAAAACCAGGGTTTGACCTAAAGACAAACCCCCAATCCCAACAATATTTCCTCTCTTTTCTGTGTGTAGGTTATAGGTGTGCAACTATATTTACAGGTTTAAGCTTCATTTTTAAAGACGGAAAAACCCTTTTCAGTGGGCGGATTTTTCAGAGGACCAAATACACTTTCAACATGGTCATGACAACTTTCTCTCAAATTTATAGGAGAGCTTTGTCTCGACATTTCACTGCTAATTCTAGGTGCACATCTTCATCTCGCATTTCTATCTCAAGTTATAATCATTTCTTTGTTATCTTTACACTTAGTCTCAATTAACTTAATTCATCCTATCCATTCTAAAAGAGGGGTTACGTTTACTTTCCAAATTCATTGTCAATTCACTTAGAATTCAATCTCTCCATTGATATTGGATCTAGTGAATTGAACCCCCCTCTTTTAAATGTAATGTGTGAAAGAGGTTGAAGAGGATCCTTTGTGAAACTTGTTAGAGTAATCGGGTCTTTACTTGATTAATTAAACAACATTTGTTTAATTATTTAAGTTCCCTTTATCTCTTTTACACTTAAGCTAACTTTAGGTGGATATTAATTAATTCTTTAATTAATTATTATGTGCAAGCCTAGGTTTTCCCTTTTAGGTTTTATTACATTACACATTTTTGGTGAACATTGAGCTCTCATATTTTTGAGAATTCTTCTATGTATTTGGTTTTTCATTATTGCTTCCTTGCTTCTCCTTGTAATAGGTTTATTTCAGCTTGCAGAGATCATTTGGGCTCCTGTGGTGTTGTATTTCTCAACTCTCACATTTCACTCCTTTCTTGAGGAGGGTAAAGCTTTCCACTTGATCTCAACATTCCTTTTTTTTCACCATTTCACTTTCTTAAGAAACAACACCAGAGGATGGGAATGTGTGATAATCTTCTTCTCATACTCAATCAACTTAACTCTGATCATCAAGACATCTGGATATCCCAAACCCCAACCGGATAAGATCAATAGGCTGAGTTGCCATCAATGACAACTCCTAAGAAATAGATCATGCAGTAGACATCATTAATTTTCATCGGAGCATCACCAGAATAGTGTCTTATGCCAACACCTCCATGCTCAGAGATAACACAAGGCCCAAAACACATAAGAAAGAAGGCTAGGGAAAACATGACTACTCAAAAACATACAAATCCACATCCAGCGAAACACAAGGCATGAACACGAACATAAATGCAACATCTAGGACACTCTAAAGGCCAACAACCAAATATGATAGGATCTTTGAGTACATGAAGGAAGAGTGTCATCACATAGCCACAATATGGGTTATCCTAGTAGTATGTCCCTCTCCAAAGACTAGATGCAATGCCCTTCCATGACACAATCTTTTGTGATGCATATGATAGATACTTATGGACTTGTTTTAGACTCTTTATGTTGTGATACTTTATGGTGACTTTTTATAAGTTATGTTTGAATGTTCGATGATGTTATACTCAGGACTTATGATGGTGTTAGGGTTTATGATTGGTTATTTGTGTTTATTCATCATCTAGTAGATATGGTTTGCATTTATTAATTTTGTTGACTTGTTATGTGCTAACCCTTATTTCATCATTATATTAGATATGATGTTGATGTTATCTATGATGTTATGTCTTTTGCATGATGTCTTATTATTATGGACATGAAAGGGACAATTTAACATAACTCATATATGAGTGGGGCATGATCTTGTGATTCTCTTTCACCTACTTGTGTATTTTATGGTTGTATATATTGTGTATAGATGTTTGGTGTTATGAAAGATGTGGGTACTAGGAATTGACTCCACCTAGTCTCATAGGTCTGAGTATACCTCTAATACCAGTGGAAATTGATTGGAGTTGATATTAAGGCATGATCACATTCCAATCCTACTCAGTGTCTTGCATGTTCCCATATTCTTGGCTTGAGTCATCTTGTTAGGTTTTATGTCATTTAAGTATGATGTCTGTTATTTAATTTTATTGTTAGGTTGATATTATGTGATTGAGAAATAATAAATATATTATAATACATAGCCCTATATGTGAATAATTAATTATGTGGTGTATATTATCAGTCTCATATTATCATATTAATATTATTTTTGTGGATTATGTTATTTGAGCATTTATGTTATATATGGATTTAATTACTTATTTATATTTTATGCTTATTTGGTAGTAATTGGTAATTGATATTATTACCTTTTCTGTTCAGTTGTTCATGGGGAGTGATGTTTTGTTTGAATAGAGGGTCGCTAAATGAGTCCTCAGTGTTTAGGAAAAGTATGGCTTTGGTTTCAAATTTATTTGGGCATTTTTGCTAGAGAGTGGTTTTTGAGTTGGTGGAGTTTATCATGATGTTGGTTTTTGCTCAAGTTTTTCAAAAATAAAAATATTGAAAGAGCTTGACCTTCCACAATTTGTTTTTGAAGGTTGAATCCTAATCTTTGGTTTTGAGGGAGCTTTCTTGTGAATGCTTGAGAGTGGATTTGGAGTGCTTCTTGGATTTCATTGTTGTTGTGTGTGTTGGCATATGATGAAGTGGTGATAATGCATGTTGTCATTGATGTCAATAAGTGCTCAAGCTAGTGAACTGGTATGAACCGGTATGAAGATCGGAAGCGGTTATGGTCAATTGGGATGGACTGGACCGATGTTGGGGTTCACTGAGTGTGACTACCAGTTGGTAGTCTTAGTTCAGCTCTAGGGTTACCGGTTTGGCTTGTGCGGTGCAACTGATGATGTTTTGTGACTAGTTAGTTAAGGAATAAGGATAAGGATCGATATACCTCATCAGCTGTGTGCATGTGAAGGATTTCTTTGTTGTTCTTGCATGTGAAGATTGAATGCATTGAATGCCTACCTCGGGAATGAGTATTTTTCTTAGCGGTGTGTGAAGAGCGCGTGATGGGTTATTGATTTTTAGATGTAGTGAAGATTGGATGTTGTAGAATATCTTGAGATCTATTTTAGATCGTTTCATTCTATGTAATGTGTTTGGACGGTCAAGATTGGACTGCTTGTAAGTGTAAACTTGAAATATTTAGGGTTTACGGTTTATGCTACCAACCTAGTTGTTGTCTGTAAGGTCGATGAGTTTGTTATTGCAGTGTTTGGCAAAAGTTGTATTTGTGTCCGCATGTTGGAGATTTGATACTTGCCCAATTAGAGAGGAATCTGCAGAGTGTGATTGCAAAAGAGAGCAACTGAAAAGGATCTACCTTAGTAAGAAGTGTTGTTATCAGATCGATGTTTTACCTGTTGTCTTCTAACCATTTCAATAGAAGGTAAATCCCTTGATCGAGTAGCTTTAATAGGCTTTGTTATAAATCCTCTAATCAGGTGGCTCAAGGTTATTGATTTATTTAAATCCTCTAGCGAGGTAACTCCTAACAGGGTATATAGCCATCCCTTAACTGGGTGATCCCTAACAGGATTGGTTCCTAACATGACCTTTATTGTAAAGTCTTTAACAGGACTAGGATCCTAACAGCTTCAAAAGAGTTCACAAAAAAATTGTGGGTATTCATTCCCACTATGGTTTTTCCCATTTGGGTTTCCACATGAAAAATTCTGTGTGTTATGGGTTGTGAGATTTTCATGTGATGATTGTGTGGTTTTGATTAAGTTAGATATGCATGCATTGTTAAATGGTTGTGGTATTATTGGTACAATTCATGCATGATTATATCAATGAAGTAGTTATCAAGGTTTGAGATCTATTGAATGTTGCCTGAAGTATTTTTGTTTAATCAGTATAGCTATGGTTAAGTTCAGTGGTGAAGACAACCGGTCAGCTGTGTTTTGATATGACAAAGTGTTGAAGTAGCTTTTTTTGTGTACTGACTCGCCCCCCCCTCTCAGTACTGGTTAGGACCTTAGTAGTTCATCATTATTCATCAATTGGTATCAGAGCTCATCCAGGTCCTCGATGATATAAGCTTAACTGCTTGAGGCAAAAGATCCTATTTTAATGATGAAGAGGGAAGGTCCTAAGTTCAATAGGGACAACTTTAAAATATGGAAGGACAGGATGAAGATATATATCAAGAGTTTGGGTGCACAACACTGGAACTATGTTGATAATGCCTATGTAATCCCCTCTACCACTCTAACCGATGATTAGAAAAGAGAGATACAAGAAAATGGGCAAGTCATGGAAGCCCTTATTAGCACCTTGTCCGATTTAGAGTTCATTGATGTACAAGATAAGAACAATCTAAGAGAAGTATGGGACAAACTGGAATCCATTTATGGCGGTGATGAACATGTCAAGTAGGCTAAGGAAGAAATCTTTAGAGGAAAGTTTGAAGATATGAGGATAGTTGAAGGAGGGACCATTCAACAGTATGTCATAAGAATCAAGAGAGTGGTTGGAGAGATCAAGAGAACTGGTGGAACAATTGATGATGCCACTGTTGTCAGTAAATTGATGAGATCACTTTTACCGGTCTATGCAATCAGGGTTGCCACTATTCATGAGCTAAGGTCTAACGACAAAACCAAGGTATCTTTAGAATCTATTATTGCAAAGTTGATTGCATATGAATCGAATGGCTATGATGGTAGTGTTCAAAAGACTGAGTCAGCCTTTAGAGCGTTTTCTTCCTTCGCACCAACTAGGAAAGGAAAAGAGGTCAGTACCAGTTATGAATCTAGGCCAAGCATAGATATGGACGATGAGGAGATTTTGATGGAGTTTGAATCTCTTCTTGCCAAGAGACTTCCAAAAGGCACCAGAAAATATAGAGGTAAGCTTCCTCTGAAGTGTTTTCCTACAATAAGCTAAGACATATAGCTGTTAACTATCCTAACAATGACAATAAGGATAAACTAGAGAAGTTTAGAAAGTATAAAGGAGTAGGTAGGAGAAATTGTCTTGTTGTAGTGGATGGAGGTGTTACCGATGAGGAATCTGAGGATGAAGAAAATGAGGACATAGTGTTTGTGGCTGCCAAGGAAGAGTTGTCTGACCAGAAAGCCCTTGTCTCACATATTGACAACTCTAACGAGTGGATCATTGATAGTGGGTGTTCTCACCACATGACCGGTAACCGGAGAAAGTTTCTATCTCTTGAAGAATATGATGTGGTGTTGTCCGATTTGGCAATGATGCACCTTGCATGGTGAAAGGAAAAGGATCCATCTCACTAAATGGAAAGAGAAATGTGGATGATGTCTATTGGGTGGAAGGCCTTAAGCATAATATTTTGAGTGTTGCTCAACTGAATGACAAAGGACTCATACTAGAATTCAAAGGTGGAGTTTGTAGAATAATTGGAAAGAGTGGTGAACTTATTGCCACTAGTAAGCAGACCAGAAGAAACCTGTTTCAGCTGAATGCCAAGATTAGTAAGTGCCTGATGGCAAAATTTGATGACAGTTGGATATGGAATAGGAGACTTTGTCATATAAATTTTGACAATATTGTAAAGGCTAGTATGATCAAGGTAGTAAGAGGATTGCCTTTGCTGAAAAAACTGGAGAATGCCTTGTGCAGAGAATGCCAACTTGGGAAGACATCTTCCTCAACATTCAAAGGTAAGTCTTTTTCCATAGAGAACTTACTTGATCTAGTGCACGTTGATCTGTGTGGTCCGATGAAAACTAGAAGCATTCAAGGAAATCGGTACTTCATGATTCTTACCGATGATTGCTCAAGAATGATGTGGGTCATATTCTTGAAAGAAAAATTTGAGGCATTTGGAAAGTTCAAAGCCTTTAAGACATTGGTGGAGAAGAAGAGAGGTAGATGGATAAAATGCCTAAGGACCAATCAAGGAGGTGAATTCACTTCTGATGAATTCAATAAGTACTGCGAGGAGAATGGGATTAAGAGGCAATTGTCTGCCCCAAGGACACCATAGCAGAATGACATAGTAGAAAGAAACAATAGGTTTGTGGTTGAAGCGGCTAGAACTATGTTGATCCAAGGAAATGTCGCTCACACATTTTGGAGAGAAGCGGTGAGCACTGCACTCTATACCATGAACTAGGTACTCATTAAGAAAGGTAAAGACAAAACCCCCTATGAGTACTGGAATGGGAGAACTCCCAATGTGAGTTATTTCAAAGTGTTTGGGAGTAAATGCTATATCAGGAGACGTGAGCACCTGAGTAAGTTTGATGCTAAGTGTGATGAAGGAATATTCCTAAGATATTCCACTAAAAGAAAAGCTCTCAAGTGCTACAACAGTAGGACTCAGAAGATTGTTGAGTGTATCGATGTCAGGGTTGATGAATCCCCTAAGAAGCGTGAGGAAACCGGCAGGAAGGAAATGAAAGATGAACCAGGTTTAGCCTTCTGGGAACTGGTTAAGAAAGAAACAAGTGACAAACACTGGAAAGACCTCGGTGTTTTTATACCGGAAGAAGCTTCAGTGGGTGAAGAAGAAGATGAAGGGAAAAAGAAGAGGAAAAGCAAGTTGAACCAGCTACAATCATTCCTAGGTATCTAAGACTACATCATGATCCAAAGAAGATCATAGGAGACAAAGATGCAGGAATACTTACAAGGAGAAAGGTGAAAGAAAATTCTTGCATGATTTCAAAATTTGAGCCTAAGATCGCTAGAGAGGCACTTACCGATGAAGACTGGATAAAGGCAATGGAAGAGGAGTTGGACCAGATAGAGAAGAATGCAACATGGTCCTTGGTACCCAGACCAGAACACAAGAAT